>NW_028156331.1:0-127500 GCF_964263955.1 Coregonus lavaretus
AAATCACAGGCCAAGAACAACAAGAAGGCCCCGCCCCCTAAACCTGTCATCCCCGCTGCAGCCAAACGCATCGACCTGTACGCACGCGCTCTGTTCCCTTTCAGTTTCCTCTTCTTCAACGTCATATACTGGTCTGTCTACTTGTAGGGAGGGAGGGAGAGAAGAGGGGGGAGCGATAGTGGGAGGGGAGGGAGGGAGAGAAGAGGGGGGAGCGATAGTGGGAGGGGAGGGAGGGAGAGAAGAGGGGGGAGCGATTGTGGGAGGGGAGGGAGGGAGGGTGTATGTTAATATCTGAGGATGTCAGTGGGTAATCCTAATTTTTATAATAACAGAATTTACTACTTTATCCTGACCTCCAACCCCTAACCCCTTGCCCTGGTTTCCCAGTCTCAGATTAACCCTAGTCCTGGACTACTCTCTCTCAATAGACAAAGTCCATTAGACTGAAGAAAAGGCTTCATCTGTGTCGAGGGAACTACCCCAACATGTAGAGGTGATCTTAGATTAGAGTTTATCCTTTACATTCATCCTATTTGGCTTGGCTTCCTCTATGTACTAACCGCATGTTTCTATAGCAGACCGGCAGGCAGGCAGGCAGACAGGCAGGCAGGCAGGCAGGCAGGCAGGCAGGCAGGCAGGCAGGCAGGCAGGTAGACAGACAGACAGACAGACAGACAGACAGACAGACAGACAGACAGACAGACAGACAGACAGACAGACAGACAGACAGACAGACAGACAGACAGACAGACAGACAGACAGACAGACAGACAGACAGACAGACAGACAGACAGACAGACAGGTAGACAGACACACAGGTAGATAGACACACAGGTAGATAGACACACAGGTAGATAGACACACAGGTAGATAGACACACAGGTAGATAGACTGACAGACAGACAGGTAGATAGACACACAGGTAGATAGACTGACAGACAGACAGACACACAGGTAGATAGACAGACAGACAGACAGGCAGATAGACAGGCAGACAGCCAGACAGACATATATACAGTCAGACAGACACACAGGCAGACAGACTGACAGTCAGACAGACAGTCCACAGACAGACAGACAGACATCCTTTATGGCTTGTCTTCCTCTATGCAGTAACCGCATGTTTCTATAGCAGACCACAGAAAGACAGATAGAAAACAGACAGGCAAACAGACAGACAGACAGACAGACAGACAGGCAGATAGACAGACAGACAGATAGACAGACAGACAGGCAGATAGACAGACAGACACACAGCCTTCCATGTAAATGTAAATGTACAGTATAACATATACAGTCAGTGGCCAGTTTATTAGGTACACCCATCTGGTACCGGGTCGGACCCCCCTTATAGCCAATTTATTAGGTACACCCATCTAGTACGGGTCGGACCCCCCTTAGAGACAGTTTATTAGGTACACCCATCTAGTACGGGTCGGACCCCCCTTATAGACAGTTTATTAGGTACACCCATCTGGTACCGGGTCGGACCCCCCTTAGAGACAGTTTATTAGGTACACCCATCTGGTACCGGGTCGGACCCCCCTTTGCCTCCAGAACGGTCTGAATTCTTCGGGGCATTCTACAAGGTGTTGGAAACATTCCACAGGGATGTTGGTCCATGGTGACGCGATGGCATCACACAGTTGGTACTGGACATCATGCTGTACCCTAACCCTATTGGACGGAGGTACTGGACATCATGCTGTACCCTAACCCTATTGGACGGAGGTACTGGACATCATGCTGTACCCTAACCCTATTGGACGGAGGTACTGGACATCATGCTGCGAACAGCCCGTTGCTGCAGATTGGACGGAGGTACTGGACATCATGCTGCGAACAGCCCGTTGCTGCAGATTGGACGGAGGTACTGGACATCATGCTGCGAACAGCCCGTTGCTGCAGATTGGACGGAGGTACTGGACATCATGCTGCGAACAGCCCGTTCCATCTCATCCCAAAGATGCTCTATTGGGTTGAGGTCTGGGGACGGTTCAGGCCCCTCCAGTAAACTGAGCTGTCATGTTCCAGGTGGTGTTGTTCCACCCCTCAGTGGTCCAGTGGTGGTGATGGCCTGTCATGTTCCAGGTGGTGTTGTTCCACCCCTCAGTGGTCCAGTGGTGGTGATGGCCTGTCATGTTCCAGGTGGTGTTGTTCCACCCCTCAGTGGTCCAGTGGTGGTGATGGCCTGTCATGTTCCAGGTGGTGTTGTTCCACCCCTCAGTGGTCCAGTGTTGGTGATGGCCTGTCATGTTCCAGGTGGTGTTGTTCCACCCCTCAGTGGTCCAGTGTTGGTGATGGCGTGCCCACTGGAGCCGCTTCTTCTTGTGTTTAGCTGATAGGAGTGGAACCCGGTGTGGTCGTCTGCTGCAATACCCCATCCGTGACAAGCATTGATGAGTTACGCGTTCTGAGTTGCCGTTCTGAGTTGCCGTTCTGAGTTGCCGTTCTGAGTTGCCGTTCTGAGTTGCCGTTCTGAGTTACGCGTTCTGAGTTGCCGTTCTGAGTTACGCGTTCTGAGTTGCCGTTCTGAGTTACGCGTTCTGAGTTGCCGTTCTGAGTTACGCGTTCTGAGTTGCCGTTCTGAGTTACGCGTTCTGAGTTGCCGTTCTGAGTTACGCGTTCTGAGTTGCCGTTCTGAGTTACGCGTTCTGAGTTGCCGTTCTGAGTTACGCGTTCTGAGTTACGCGTTCTGAGTTGCCGTTCTGAGTTACGCGTTCTGAGTTGCCGTTCTGAGTTACGCGTTCTGAGTTACGCGTTCTGAGTTGCCGTTCTGAGTTACGCGTTCTGAGTTGCCGTTCTGAGTTGCCGTTCTGCACAACGCTGTTGTACTGTGCCGTTACTTGTCTGTTTGTGGGCCGCCCGTTAGCTTGCACCATTCTTGCCATTCTCCTTCGCCCTCTGTCGTCAACGAGCTGCTTTCTCCCACGGGACTGTGGGCCGCTGACTAGATGTTTTTCTTTGTCGCACCATTCTCGGTAAACCCCTGGACACTGTCGTGCGTGAAAAGCCCAGGGGGGCGGCCGTTTCTGAGATACTGGATTCAGCGCACCTAGCTCATAGTTTTGCCCATTCTAACATTCAGTCGAACAGTAACTGAATGCCTCGATGCCTGCTTTATATAGCAAGCCACGGCCACGTGTCTGTAAGAGCCATCCATTTTCGTGACAGGGGGGCGTGTACCTAATAAACTGTCCGGTGAGTGTATATCATCGATACATGAATATAACAGTATATATAGCATGTTAACATGGGGATATATATAATCTATACATGAATATATCAGTATATATAGCATGGTAACATGGGGATATATATAATCTATACATGAATATAACAGTATATATCGCATGTTAACATGGGGATATATATAATCTATACATGAATATAACAGTATATATCGCATGTTAACATGGGGATATATATAATCTATACATGAATATAACAGTATATATAGCATGTTAACATGGGGATATATATAATCTATACATGAATATAACAGTATATATAGCATGTTAACATGGGGATATATATAATCTATACATGAATATAACAGTATATGTAGCATGGTAACATGGGGATATATATAATCTATACATGAATATAACAGTATATATAGCATGTTAACATGGGGATATATTATCTATACATGAATATAACAGTATATATGGGTCGAGTGTTGGTTTCTTGATGAGGGGAGCGACTCGGGCCATTTGAAGTCAGAGGGGATGCAGCCAGTGGTCAGGGTTGAGTGCAGTCAGTGCAGTGAGGAATTTGAGAAGGTCTCCAGAGATGGTGGGGAGAAGGGAGGAGGAGATGGGGTAGAGGGGGCAGGTTGTTGGGCGGACGGACATCACTAGAAGCAGGATGTCATCTGGAGAGAGGGGAGAAAGAGGTCAAGGTGTAGGGTAGTTCTGTCATCTGGAGAGAGGGGAGAAAGAGGTCAAGGTGTAGGGTAGTTCTGTCATCTGGAGAGAGGGGAGAAAGAGGTCAAGGTGTAGGGTAGTTCTGTCATCTGGAGAGAGGGGGGAGAAAGAGGTCAAGGTGTAGGGTAGTTCTGTCATCTGGAGAGAGGGGAGAAAGAGGTCAAGGTGTAGGGTAGTTCTGTCATCTGGAGAGAGGGGGGAGAAAGAGGTCAAGGTGTAGGGTAGTTCTGTCATCTGGAGAGAGAGGGTGGAGAAAGAGGTCAAGGTGTAGGGTAGTTCTGTCATCTGGAGAGAGAGGGGAGAAAGAGGTCAAGGTGTAGGGTAGTTCTGTCATCTGGAGAGAGAGGGTGGAGAAAGAGGTCAAGGTGTAGGGTAGTTCTGTCATCTGGAGAGAGAGGGGAGAAAGAGGTCAAGGTGTAGGGTAGTTCTGTCATCTGGAGAGAGGGGAGAAAGAGGTCAAGGTGTAGGGTAGTTCTGTCATCTGGAGAGAGGGGAGAAAGAGGTCAAGGTGTAGGGTAGTTCTGTCATCTGGAGAGAGGGGAGAAAGAGGTCAAGGTGTAGGGTAGTTCTGTAATCTGGAGAGAGAGGGTGGAGAAAGAGGTCAAGGTGTAGGGTAGTTCTGTCATCTGGAGAGAGAGGGGAGAAAGAGGTCAAGGTGTAGGGTAGTTCTGTCATCTGGAGAGAGGGGAGAAAGAGGTCAAGGTGTAGGGTAGTTCTGTCATCTGGAGAGAGAGGGGAGAAAGAGGTCAAGGTGTAGGGTAGTTCTGTCATCTGGAGAGAGGGGAGAAAGAGGTCAAGGTGTAGGGTAGTTCTGTCATCTGGAGAGAGAGGGGAGAAAGAGGTCAAGGTGTAGGGTAGTTCTGTCATCTGGAGAGAGAGGGGAGAAAGAGGTCAAGGTGTAGGGTAGTTCTGTCATCTGGAGAGAGAGGGTGGAGAAAGAGGTCAAGGTGTAGGGTAGTTCTGTCATCTGGAGAGAGGGGAGAAAGAGGTCAAGGTGTAGGGTAGTTCTGTCATCTGGAGAGAGAGGGGAGAAAGAGGTCAAGGTGTAGGGTAGTTCTGTCATCTGGAGAGAGGGGAGAAAGAGGTCAAGGTGTAGGGTAGTTCTGTCATCTGGAGAGAGGGGAGAAAGAGGTCAAGGTGTAGGGTAGTTCTGTCATCTGGAGAGAGGGGAGAAAGAGGTCAAGGTGTAGGGTAGTTCTGTCATCTGGAGAGAGAGGGGAGAAAGAGGTCAAGGTGTAGGGTAGTTCTGTCATCTGGAGAGAGGGGAGAAAGAGGTCAAGGTGTAGGGTAGTTCTGTCATCTGGAGAGAGAGGGGAGAAAGAGGTCAAGGTGTAGGGTAGTTCTGTCATCTGGAGAGAGGGGAGAAAGAGGTCAAGGTGTAGGGTAGTTCTGTCATCTGGAGAGAGGGGAGAAAGAGGTCAAGGTGTAGGGTAGTTCTGTCATCTGGAGAGAGGGGAGAAAGAGGTCAAGGTGTAGGGTAGTTCTGTCATCTGGAGAGAGGGGAGAAAGAGGTCAAGGTGTAGGGTAGTTCTGTCATCTGGAGAGAGGGGAGAAAGAGGTCAAGGTGTAGGGTACTTCTGTCATCTGGAGAGAGAGGGGAGAAAGAGGTCAAGGTGTAGGGTAGTTCTGTCATCTGGAGAGAGAGGGGAGAAAGAGGTCAAGGTGTAGGGTAGTTCTGTCATCTGGAGAGAGAGGGGAGAAAGAGGTCAAGGTGTAGGGTAGTTCTGTGTGAGTGAGACCAGTGGACTCAATAGGCTGAGTGGATGTTGTCAACCTATTCCCTATAGTGAGCACTATTCTAACACTATAGTCAATTACTTTGGGCCAAAGTCTCCCAAAGCTGTTTAATAAGGCTGGTCTAAAGTAGTGCACTGTGAAGGGAACAGGGCTCTGGTCTAAAGTAGTGCACTATGAAGGGAACAGGGCTCTGGTCTAAAGTAGTGCACTATGAAGGAAACAGGGCTCTGGTCTAAAGTAGTGCACTATGAAGGAAACAGGGCTCTGGTCTAAAGTAGTGCACTATGAAGGAAACAGGGCTCTGGTCTAAAGTAGTGCACTATGAAGGGAACAGGGCTCTGGTCTAAAGTAGTGCACTATGAAGGGAACAGGGCTCTGGTCTAAAGTAGTGCACTATGAAGGGAACAGGGCTCTGGTCTAAAGTAGTGCACTATGAAGGGAACAGGGCTCTGGTCTAAAGTAGTGCACTATGAAGGGAACAGGGCTCTGGTCTAAAGTAGTGCACTATGAAGGGAACAGGGCTCTGGTCTAAAGTAGTGCACTATGAAGGGAACAGGGCTCTGGTCTAAAGTAGTGCACTATGAAGGGAACAGGGCTCTGTAGAGGGAAATTAGTGCCATTTTAGATTTAGATTTAAAGTATGCAACATGGTATATCTAATGATGTTATATGATCTATATTAGTGTACATTATGTTATTTGAACTATATTAATGTAAATGATGCTGTATGATGTAAATGTATAAGAAAATAAACAGCCTGATACTGAAAGAACCAATAAAAACCCAGATGACAACGCTGTCTGTCTCTCTAGATCTCTCTGTAGAGTATCACCCTAACATAACCCTCTAGACCAGGAGGAGACAACCCTGTAGAGGTCTCTGTAGAGTATCACCCTAACATAACCCTCTAGACCAGGAGGAGACAACCCTGTAGAGGTCTCTGTAGAGTATCACCCTAACATAACCCTCTAGGAGGAGACAACCCTGTAGAGGTCTCTGTAGAGTATCACCCTAACATAACCCTCCAGGAGGAGACAACCCTGTAGAGGTCTCTGTAGAGTATCACCCTAACATAACCCTCTAGACCAGGAGGAGACAACCCTGTAGAGGTCTCTGTAGAGTATCACCCTAACATAACCCTCTAGACCAGGAGGAGACAACCCTGTAGAGGTCTCTGTAGAGTATCACCCTAACATAACCCTCTAGACCAGGAGGAGACAACCCTGTAGAGGTCTCTGTAGAGTATCACCCTAACATAACCCTCTAGACCAGGAGGAGACAACCCTGTAGAGGTCTCTGTAGAGTATCACCCTAACATAACCCTCTAGACCAGGAGGAGACAACCCTGTAGAGGTCTCTGTAGAGTATCAGCCTAACATAACCCTCTAGGAGGAGACAACCCTGTAGAGGTCTCTGTAGAGTATCACCCTAACATAACCCTCTAGACCAGGAGGAGACAACCCTGTAGAGGTCTCTGTAGAGTATTACCCTAACATAACCCTCTAGGAGGAGACAACCCTGTAGAGGTCTCTGTAGAGTATCACCCTAACATAACCCTCTAGACCAGGAGGAGACAACCCTGTAGAGGTCTCTGTAGAGTATCACCCTAACATAACCCTCTAGGAGGAGACAACCCTGTAGAGGTCTCTGTAGAGTATCACCCTAACATAACCCTCTAGACCAGGAGGAGACAACCCTGTAGAGGTCTCTGTAGAGTATCACCCTAACATAACCCTCTAGACCAGGAGGAGACAACCCTGTAGAGGTCTCTGTAGAGTATCACCCTAACATAACCCTCTAGACCAGGAGGAGACAACCCTGTAGAGGTCTCTGTAGAGTATCACCCTAACATAACCCTCCAGGAGGAGACAACCCTGTAGAGGTCTCTGTAGAGTATCACCCTAACATAACCCTCTAGACCAGGAGGAGACAACCCTGTAGAGGTCTCTGTAGAGTATCACCCTAACATAACCCTCTAGACCAGGAGGAGACAACCCTGTAGAGGTCTCTGTAGAGTATCACCCTAACATAACCCTCTAGACCAGGAGGAGACAACCCTGTAGAGGTCTCTGTAGAGTATCACCCTAACATAACCCTCTAGACCAGGAGGAGACAACCCTGTAGAGGTCTCTGTAGAGTATCACCCTAACATAACCCTCTAGACCAGGAGGAGACAACCCTGTAGAGGTCTCTGTAGAGTATCACCCTAACATAACCCTCTAGACTAGGAGGAGACAACCCTGTAGAGGTCTCTGTAGAGTATCACCCTAACATAACCCTCTAGGAGGAGACAACCCTGTAGAGGTCTCTGTAGAGTATCACCCTAACATAACCCTCTAGACTAGGAGGAGACAACCCTGTAGAGGTCTCTGTAGAGTATCACCCTAACATAACCCTCTAGGAGGAGACAACCCTGTAGAGGTCTCTGTAGAGTATCACCCTAACATAACCCTCTAGACCAGGAGGAGACAACCCTGTAGAGGTCTCTGTAGAGTATCACCCTAACATAACCCTCTAGGAGGAGACAACCCTGTAGAGGTCTCTGTAGAGTATCACCCTAACATAACCCTCTAGACCAGGAGGAGACAACCCTGTAGAGGTCTCTGTAGAGTATCACCCTAACATAACCCTCTAGACCAGGAGGAGACAACCCTGTAGAGGTCTCTGTAGAGTATCACCCTAACATAACCCTCTAGGAGGAGACAACCCTGTAGAGGTCTCTGTAGAGTATCACCCTAACATAACCCTCTAGACCAGGAGGAGACAACCCTGTAGAGGTCTCTGTAGAGTATCACCCTAACATAACCCTCTAGACCAGGAGGAGACAACCCTGTAGAGGTCTCTGTAGAGTATCACCCTAACATAACCCTCTAGACCAGGAGGAGACAACCCTGTAGAGGTCTCTGTAGAGTATCACCCTAACATAACCCTCTAGACCAGGAGGAGACAACCCTGTAGAGTTCTCTGGAGAGTATCACCCTAACATAACCCTCTAGACCAGGAGGAGACAACCCTGTAGAGGTCTCTGTAGAGTATCACCCTAACATAACCCTCTAGACCAGGAGGAGACAACCCTGTAGAGGTCTCTGTAGAGTATCACCCTAACATAACCCTATAGACCAGGAGGAGACAACCCTGTAGAGGTCTCTGTAGAGTATCACCCTAACATAACCCTCTAGGAGGAGACAACCCTGTAGAGGTCTCTGTAGAGTATCACCCTAACATAACCCTCCAGGAGGAGACAACCCTGTAGAGGTCTCTGTAGAGTATCACCCTAACATAACCCTCTAGACCAGGAGGAGACAACCCTGTAGAGGTCTCTGTAGAGTCTCTGTATTTCAGTCTCTATAGCACCTGTATTTCAGTCACTGTAGCACCTCTATATCGTCACTATAGCACCTGTATTTCAGTGTCTGACACTAGCACCTTTTTTTGACACCATCTCCCATTCCTCTACTGCACCTCCCATTCCTCTACTGCACCTCCCATTCCTCTACTGCACCTCCCATTCCTCTACTGCATCTCCCATTCCTCTACTGCACCTCCCATTCCTCTACTGCATCTCCCATTCCTCTACTGCACCTCCCATTCCTCTACTGCACCTCCCATTCCTCTACTGCACCTCCCATTCCTCTACTGCACCTCCCATTCCTCTACTGCACCTCCCATTCCTCTACTGCACCTCCCATTCCTCTACTGCACCTCCCATTCCTCTACTGCATCTCCCATTCCTCTGCTGCACCTCCCATTCCTCTACTGCACCTCCCATTCCTCTACTGCATCTCCCATTCCTCTACTGCACCTCCCATTCCTCTACTGCACCTCCCATTCCTCTACTGAACCTCCCATTCCTCTACTGCACCTCCCATTCCTCTACTGCACCTCCCATTCCTCTACTGCACCTCCCATTCCTCTACTGCACCTCCCATTCCTCTACTGCATCTCCCATTCCTCTCAAGCTTCAGGTGACTCTTCAATTGATGATATATCGGCCTACGGTACATTCAAGTTTAGTCCAAATACGTTGTTTCAAATGTTAGATACTTTGCTAACATTAGCCCAAAACAACAACACGAAAGGTCACTAGGTGGCGCTACAGATGATCCGTTCCGGTTCATATATGAAGCCGTAACTGAAGGTGCGTTCAAGAAAACAGGGAACTCGGGAAAAATACGTGCTCCGACTGGAAAAAATCGTTTTGAACGGTCATCGAACTCGGAATTACATGTCAAAAACTCGGGCATCATCCTACAGCTCCAACGTCTCCGACGTGAAGATCACCGACTTCACAATTTTTCCAAGTCTGAGCTCGTTTTGTTTCCGAATTCCCAGTTGTTATGAACACACCAAAAGTAATACATTTTGGCCATGGCATACTGCATACATTTCTACTAAACAGTCCGTTCTCAATAGGACGATTAGATCAGTACACAGTATGAAGTTTTAGTAAGTAGTAGACAAGACAGATTTGGGACATGAACAGTCTTATGGTGAAGAGTTTCCTTTTTAATGACCACTTGTTTCATATAACTCCTAGATCTGATCATGTATCATCACAAACACACACACGCACGCACGCACACACACACACACACGCACACGCACACATACACACACACACACACATACACACACACACACTCCCACGCACGGTAAAAAATAATTTCACCCTGGGGGAATCTGGGCTTGTTTTCATAATGTCTGATGCATTTCTAGGTCAGTGAGATGGCTCACACTATAAGGCTCTATGTTTTACTGATCACACTATTAGGCTCTATGTGATACTGATCACACTATTAGGCTCTATGTGATACTGATCACCCTATAAGGCTCTATGTGATACTGATCACACTATAAGGCTCTATGTGATACTGATCACACTATAAGGCTCTATGTGATACTGATCACACTATAAGGCTCTATGTGATACTGATCACACTATAAGGCTCTATGTGATACTGATCACACTATTAGGCTCTATGTGATACTGATCACACTATAAGGCTCTATGTGATACTGATCACACTATAAGGCTCTATGTGATACTGATCACACTATAAGGCTCTATGTGATACTGATCAGACTATAAGGCTCTATGTGATACTGATCACACTATACGGCTCTATGTGATACTGATCACACTATAAGGCTCTATGTGATACTGATCAGACTATAAGGCTCTATGTGATACTGATCACACTATAAGGCTCTATGTGATACTGATCACCCTATAAGGCTCTATGTGATACTGATCACACTATAAGGCTCTATGTGATACTGATCACACTATTAGGCTCTATGTGATACTGATCACACTATAAGGCTCTATGTGATACTGATCACACTATAAGGCTCTATGTGATACTGATCACCCTATAAGGCTCTATGTGATACTGATCACACTATAAGGCTCTATGTGATACTGATCACACTATAAGGCTCTATGTGATACTGATCACACTATTAGGCTCTATGTGATACTGATCACACTATAAGGCTCTATGTGATACTGATCACACTATAAGGCTCTATGTGATACTGATCACACTATAAGGCTCTATGTGATACTGATCACCCTATAAGGCTCTATGTGATACTGATCACACTATAAGGCTCTATGTGATACTGATCAGACTATAAGGCTCTATGTGATACTGATCAGACTATACCTTTTTGTGCCTATAGATATGGTTGTCCTTGTTCGATAGAGCCATTGGACGTCTTCCAGTGATGATTCATTGCTAAATATACAAGCTGACACGTGTTCCGGTCTCTGAAAGACTACAACTCGTGGGGCGTTGCTTCGTGCTCTGGCCCCGCCCCTCCCCCAAGGTGGGCCTTTTTGAAACGGAGGTGGACACCAACAACACATTCCTTTGGACAAAACTGAAAGAACTGACCAGACCGCAATGGCTTCAAGTGATTCTTCTCATTAACACAAATTCGACAATGGAGAATTTTTATATGGTGACATTCAACCATACATGTTTCAACTGGAATATAGCGAAGAGGATTTGAAACAAAGAGTTGGATTTAGCTAACATTAGAAGCTCAGCACCAAGAGAGCAGTCTGAAAAATACGGTGGCTAGCTAAGTAAGTTATTTTTCCTGCAAGCCACCTAGCTAGCTAGCTAACTTTAGTTTATCTACTGAAAACCATATTGTGTATTGCTGGCTAACATACAGTACTACTGTGTTACAGTGGGGGGAAATCAAATAACTGTTCTAAAGTTAGCTAAACAACTACAGGTAGCCATATCTATGACAAAAAAGCAGAGGTTTTACAATCAAATCTATTGTATCAGCAAGCTACAACGTTACAGATAGCCACCTAAAGCTAGGCTTACCAGCAACGATAGCACATGACTGTAGTTGGCTAGCTAGTTAGCCTGGCGTCCGCATGCTTCCAGCCGAAACAGTTCGGAAGAGTTCATGCACATACTATGGCATCATTTTGTGATGTTTTTGTTAGTTTTGAACTTCAGTGAGGGGTTCTTCAATAAAGTCTTTGTTGTCGTTCAACGAGAGACAACTCGTTTTCATGCACATTCTTTCATTGAGAAAAACTGAACCAAACATCTTAGACGTAAAATTGCATGACTAAGATCTCCTCGGCAAAAATGTCAAAATTAATTACAGATTTCTTGAGTTATCTTAGCTTAATTTTGACCATTTTGAGGACATGTATACTGGCTATGGCGTCTGAAAATGGACAAATAGTACTATTGCCGCTTTTTTCTCATTTTTCAAGCGAATGTCTTTTAAGGGAGTATGCGAGCACTCTCGTTCGGTTCGCTTAGCCAAGCATGCTGATGCCATTATGCCACGCCTTGCATTTGTAACTTGTTAGCAAACATGTAACATCATTCACTGTAAATGTTTTGACTAACTAGCTATGTAAATGACGAGGGTTGACATTGTTTATGATTATGGCCGTGGATGCCTTTAAATCTCACAACATTATAGGTATGACGCAAGATAGGATTCCAACCAGATGTAAATAACAATTATTGGCTATCTAGCTAGCTAAGTTCCATCTAGCTAGCTAAGTTCCATCTAGCTAGCTAAGTTCTATCCAGCTAGCTAAGTTCCATCCAGCTAGCTAAGTTCCATCCAGCTAGCTAAGTTCCATCCAGCTAGCTAAGTTCCATCTAGCTAGCTAAGTTCCATCCAGCTAGCTAAGTTCCATCTAGCTAGCTAAATTTCCAAGTTTACAGTGAGGAGAAACTATAGTACAACAATTTACTGTTGTAAATCCCAAACTGATAAGCTGGTTTTACTATAGAATATTTGGCTAAGCATGCCTGATAGACATGGCTGTAGCTAGATACTGTCTGCCTACCTACAATGCATTCGGAAAGTATTCAGACCCCTTGACTTTTTCTACATTTAGTTACATTTCAGCCTTATTCTAAAATGGATTAAATCGTTTTTTTCTTCATCATGCTACACACACAGTACCCCATAATGACAAAGCAAAAACAGGTTTTTAGAAAGTTTAGCAATTTTATTACAAATAAAAAACAGAAACACCTTAATTACAGTATTAGTATTCAGACCCTTTGCTATGAGACTGTTTCCATTGATCATCCTTGAGATGTTTCTACAACTTGAATGGAGTCCACCTGTGGTAAATTCAATTGATTGGACATGATTTGGAAAGGCACACACCTGTCTATATAAGGTCCCACAGTTGACAGTGCATGTCAGAGCAAAAACCAAGCCATGAGGTTGAAGGAATTGTCCGTAGAGCTCAGAGACAGGATTGTGTCGAGGCACAGATGTGGGGAAGGGTACCAAAACATTTCTGCAGCATTGAAGGTCCCCAAGAGCACAGTGGCCTCCATCATTCTTAAATGGAAGAACATTGGAACCACCAACCAAGACTCTTCCTAGAGCTGGCCGCCTGGCCAAACTGAGCAATCGGGGGAGAAGGGCCTTAGTCAGGGAGGTGACCAAGGACCCGATCCAGAGTCCCTCTGTGGAGATGGGAGAACCTTCTAGAAGGACAACAATCTCTGCAGCACTCCACCAATCAGGCCTTTATGGTAGAGTGGCCAGACGGAAGCCACTCCTCAGTAAAAGGCACATGACAGCCCGCTTGGAGTTTGCCAAAAGTCACCTAAAGGACTCTCAGACCATGAGAAACAAGATTCTCTGGTCTGATGAAACCAAGATTGAATGCAAAGCATCACGTCTGGAGGAAACCTGGCACCATTCCTATGGTGAAGCATGGTGGTGGCAGCATCATGCTGTGAGGATGTTTTTCAGTGGCAGGGACTGGAAAACTAGTCAGGATCAAGGGAAAGATGAACAGAGCAAAGTACAGAGAGATCCTTGATGAAAACCTGCTCCAGAGCGCTCAGGACCTCAGACTGGGGCAAAGGTTCACCTTCCAACAGGACAATGACCCTAAGCACACAGCCAAGACAACGCAGGAGTGGCTTCGGGACAAGTCTCTGAATGTCCTTGAGTGGCCCAGCCAGAGACCGGACTTGAACCCGATCGAACATCTCTGGAGAGACCTGAAAATAGCTGTGCAGCAACGCTCCCCATCCAACCTGACAGAGCTTGAGAGGATCTGCAGAGAAGAATGGGAGAAACTCCCCAAATACAGGTGTGCCAAGCTTGTAGCGTCATACCCAAGAAGACTCAATGCTGTAATCTCTTCCAAAGGTGCTTCCACAAAGTACTGAGTAAAGGGTCTGAATATTTATGTAAATGTGATATTTCAGTTTTTTATTTTTAACACATTTGCAAACATTTCTCAAAACCTGTTTTTGCTTTGTCATTATGGGGTATTGTGTGTAGATTGATGAAATGTAATCAATTTTAGAATAAGGCTGTAATGTAACTGTCACACCCTGGCTCTGGGGACTCTATATGTTGAGCCAGGGTGTGTATATTCTATGTGTTGTATTTCTGTGTTGGCCAGAGTGGTTCCCAATCAGAGGCAACGAGTGTCAGCTGTTGCTGGTTGTCTCTGATTGGGAGCCATATTTATAGAGGCTGTTTTCCCACAATAGTTGTGGGATCTTGTTCCAGTTGGTTTGTTCCTTTTGGTCTGTACCGTAGGACTGCACGTATAGTTTGTTGTTTTGTTCGAGTGTTTACTCTCTTTAAATAAATATGGTTGCCTGCAACGCTGCGCCTTGGTCCACTCTCTCTAACGATCGTGACAGTAACAAAATGTGGAAAAAGTCAATGGGTCTGAATACTTCTGAATGCACTGTACCTAGGCTCATTTGTACGGGCTGGTCACTGTGCAAAGGTTGAGGGTTATGCCATATTTCTTTCTAGATATTGTTCTAAATGTAATCTCTGTGCCTGTGCACATGTATGCATGTTCAACTATTCTACCCTAATGTTGACGTTATGCTGGCACAGTTCAATTGTTGTTCAAATTGTACAATAGAATATAATTAATATTTGTGTTGTCTTTCAGACAATACTGTGTGGTGCCTGGGCTTCTTCCTGGAGTGTTCTAGTTGGAGAGAAACAGAAATTCCTTTGTCTGTGTCATGCCTACTCCCGTTCCCTCTCTCCGGCGCTCGACGTTGCCGGTATACTAACCACCGGTCCTGGCAACCCACATTACGCACACCTGGCAACCATCATTACACACACCTGGCAACCATCATTACACACACCTGGCAACCATCATTACACACACCTGGCAACCATCATTACGCACACCTGTCAACCATCATTACGCACACCTGGCAACCATCATTACACACACCTGGCAACCATCACTACACACACCTGGCAACCATCATTACACACACCTGGCAACCATCACTACACACACCTGGCAACCATCATTACACACACCTGGCAACCATCATTACACACACCTGGCAACCATCACTACACACACCTGTCAACCATCATTACACACACCTGTCAACCATCATTACGCACACCTGTCAACCATCATTACGCACACCTGTCAACCATCATTACACACACCTGGCAACCATCACTACACACACCTGGCAACCATCATTACACACACCTGGCAACCATCACTACACACACCTGGCAACCATCATTACACACACCTGGCAACCATCATTACACACACCTGGCAACCATCATTACACACACCTGGCAACCATCACTACACACACCTGGCAACCATCATTACACACACCTGGCAACCATCACTACACACACCTGGCAACCATCATTACACACACCTGGCAACCATCATTACACACACCTGGCAACCATCATTACACACACCTGGCAACCATCATTACACACACCTGGCAACCATCATTACACACACCTGGCAACCATCATTACACACACGTGGCAACCATCATTACGCACACCTGTCAACCATCACTACACACACCTGTCAACCATCATTACACACACCTGTCAACCATCATTACGCACACCTGTCAACCATCATTACGCACACCTGTCAACCATCATTACGCACACCTGGCAACCATCACTACACACACCTGGCAACCATCATTACACACACCTGGCAACCATCATTACACACACCTGGCAACCATCATTACACACACCTGGCAACCATCATTACACACACCTGTCAACCATCATTACACACACCTGGCAACCATCATTACACACACCTGGCAACCATCATTACACACACCTTCTCCCCATCATTACACACACCTTCTCCCCATCGTAATGCCCACCTGGACTTCATCATTACCTTGATTACTTCCCCTTTATATAGCCCTCAGTCTTCAGGCAGTATTGGTTTAGTTAACGTTCAGTACGCGGCGCCTGTTTTGTTTATCTGCTTATTCTCATTATTAAACTCCCCTTCTGCACCTGCTTCCTAGCGTATCCGTTACAGCCTGCATGTGTCATTGTGGCAGAACTGTATCCCTCGTTCTGCTGGATTTCAAGCAGATGATGACTCGAGGAGCTGAATGGCAGTTTGATCATGACAACACTCCTCCCACAGCTGTACAAGTATTCCCTGAACTTTACTACACTGATCATACCGTATTTTCTTGTATTCCCTGAACTTTACTACACTGATCATACCGTATTTTCTTGTATTCCCTGAACTTTACTACACTGATCATACCGTATTTTCTTGTATTCCCTGAACTTTACTACACTGATCATACCGTATTTTCTTGTATTCCCTGAACTTTACTACACTGATCATACCGTATTTTCTTACTGTATTTCTTTGAGAATCCGCTACAAGACAATGGTGCTTGCCTATGGAGCAGTGAGGGGAACGGCACCTCTGTACCTTCGGGCTCTGATCAGTCCCTACACCCAAACGAGGGCATTGCGTTCATCCACCTCTGGCCTGCTGGCTCCCCTTCCTCTGCGGAAGCATAGTTCCCGCTCAGCCCAGTCAAAACTGTTCGCTGCTCTGGCACCCCAATGGTGGAACAAGCTCCCTCACGACGCCAGGACAGCGGAGTCACTCACCACCTTCCGGAGACATTTGAAACCCCACCTCTTTAAGGATTACCTGGGATAGGATAAAGTAATCCTTCTACCCCCCCCCCCCCCCCCCCCAAAAAAAAAAAAATGTGTAAAGTGGTTATCCCACTGGCTATAGGGTGAACGCACCAATTGGTGAGTCGTTCTGGATAAGAGCGTCTGCTAAATGACGTAAATGTGCCCTTGAGCAAGGCACTTAACCCTAATTGCTCCTGTAAGTCGCTCTGGATAAGAGCGTCTGCTAAATGACTAAAATGTAAAAATGTAAATGTAGAATGGCAATTTCATCATGACCACCTCTCCCATCGTCTGCTGACCACCAGCTCTCTTAGCTTTCAGTTTATTACGCCAGATAATGGGATTTAACCAAAGATTTTTGGTATCCATTGCTGGGAGTTACAGGATAGGTACTGTTTGGTGTATCACAGAGTATTTATCGACCAACCTTAGCATGGAGACAGGTGTCTGTAGGTAGATAGGTACTGTTTGGTGTATCACAGAGTATTTATCGACCAACCTTAGCATGGAGACAGGTGTCTGTAGGTAGATAGGTACTGTTTGGTGTAGCACAGAGTATTTATCGACCAACCTTAGCATGGAGACAGGTGTCTGTAGGTAGATAGGTACTGTTTGGTGTAGCACAGAGTATTTATCGACCAACCTTAGCATGGAGACAGGTGTCTGTAGGTAGATAGGTACTGTTTGGTGTAGCACAGAGTATTTATCGACCAACCTTAGCATGGAGACAGGTGTCTGTCATCATGACATGCAACACTTTGGGGTGGACTCCCACCGTTCTCGATCAATGAGAGAAGACTTGAAATAGACAAGATGGTGGCGTACACTTTGTTGGATTACTTCATGGAGCAAACAAAGTATTTCTATTAATAACAGAGCATTTTCTAAATTCAAACGGATGCCTGCAACTGGACACGACAATTAATGAGACTCCTGTTTCCACATATCGAGAACGAAGACAGTATCGCCAACGTTGGTCGAAGATTCTCTGCACTACAACAAACAGTACTTATTCTGTAACTCCCAGTAATGGAAACCAACAATCTTTGGTTAAATCCCATTATCTGGTTACCAATCTGTAGCTCCAGTCCCATTATCTGGTTACCAATCTGTAGCTCCAGTCCCATTATCTGGTTACCAATCTGTAGCTCCAGTCCCATTATCTGGTTTCCAATCTGT
Source organism: Coregonus lavaretus (assembly GCF_964263955.1). Classification (NCBI taxonomy): domain Eukaryota; kingdom Metazoa; phylum Chordata; class Actinopteri; order Salmoniformes; family Salmonidae; genus Coregonus; species Coregonus lavaretus. The sequence goes on from NW_028156331.1 coordinate 18,324, forward strand.
AGCTCCAGTCCCATTATCTGATTACCAATCTGTAGCTCCAGTCCCATTATCTGGTTACCAATCTGTAGCTCCAGTCCCATTATCTGATTATCAATCTGTAGCTCCAGTCCCATTATCTGGTTACCAATCTGTAGCTCCAGTCCCATTATCTGGTTACCAATCTGTAGCTCCAGTCCCATTATCTGGTTACCAATCTGTAGCTCCAGTCCCATTATCTGGTTACCAATCTGTAGCTCCAGTCCCATTATCTGGTTTCCAATCTGTAGCTCCAGTCCCATTATCTGGTTTCCAATCTGTAGCTCCAGTCCCATTATCTGGTTTCCAATCTGTAGCTCCAGTCCCATTATCTGGTTACCAATCTGTAGCTCCAGTCCCATTATCTGGTTACCAATCTGTAGCTCCAGTCCCATTATCTGGTTACCAATCTGTAGCTCCAGTCCCATTATCTGGTTACCAATCTGTAGCTCCAGTCCCATTATCTGGTTACCAATCTGTAGCTCCAGTCCCATTATCTGGTTACCAATCTGTAGCTCCAGTCCCATTATCTGGTTACCAATCTGTAGCTCCAGTCCCATTATCTGGTTACCAATCTGTAGCTCCAGTCCCATTATCTGGTTACCAATCTGTAGCTCCAGTCCCATTATCTGGTTACCAATCTGTAGCTCCAGTCCCATTATCTGGTTACCAATCTGTAGCTCCAGTCCCATTATCTGGTTACCAATCTGTAGCTCCAGTCCCATTATCTGGTTACCAATCTGTAGCTCCAGTCCCATTATCTGGTTACCAATCTGTAGCTCCAGTCCCATTATCTGGTTACCAATCTGTAGCTCCAGTCCCATTATCTGGTTACCAATCTGTAGCTCCAGTTCTCTGCACTATACTACACCCAAAACACTGAACTGCACTACACTGTTCATAGTCTTTTTCTGTGTGCTACTTTTACCACATAACATTCAACTTCTCTTTTTGAGTTAGCATTATATTACCACATAACATTCAACTTCTCTTTTTGAGTTAGCATTATATTACCACATAACATTCAACTTCTCTTTTTGAGTTAGCATTATATTACCATATAACATTCAACTTCTCTTTTTGAGTTAGCATTATATTACCACATAACATTCAACTTCTCTTTTTGAGTTAGCATTATATTACCACATAACATTCAACTTCTCTTTTTGAGTTAGCATTATATTACCACATAACATTCAACTTCTCTTTTTGAGTTAGCATTATATTACCACATAACATTCAACTTCTCTTTTTGAGTTAGCATTATATTACCATATAACATTCAACTTCTCTTTTTGAGTTAGCATTATATTACCACATAACATTCAACTTCTCTTTTTGAGTTAGCATTATATTACCACATAACATTCAACTTCTCTTTTTGAGTTAGCATTATATTTCATTAAACACTCCCCTGTATATTAGATTTTTATATATATATATATATCTGAATGTCTAACATCTGTTTGATGCTACAGAGCCCTGTACAGCTGATATAAATACATTATAAATATCTACAGTATGAATCTATAAAGGCAGACAACTTTCAAAGATTGATAGAAAATAACCATATTTATTTTATGGTGGTTCTACATCAGGGTTGTCAAACTCATTCCACGGAGGGCCTAGTGCAGCGTTTCCACGGAGGGCCTAGTGCAGCGTTTCCACGGAGGGCCTAGTGCAGTGTTTCCACGGAGGGCCTAGTGCAGCGTTTCCACGGAGGGCCTAGTGCAGCGTTTCCACGGAGGGCCTAGTGCAGCGTTTCCACGGAGGGCCTAGTGCAGCGTTTCCACGGAGGGCCTAGTGCAGCGTTTCCACGGAGGGCCTAGTGCAGCGTTTCCACGGAGGGCCTAGTGCAGCGTTTCCACGGAGGGCCTAGTGCAGCGTTTCCACGGAGGGCCTAGTGCAGCGTTTCCACGGAGGGCCTAGTGCAGCGTTTCCACGGAGGGCCTAGTGCAGCGTTTCCACGGAGGGCCTAGTGCAGCGTTTCCACGAAGGGCCTAGTGCAGCGTTTCCCAAACTATGTCCTCGGGACCCCAAGGGGTGCACGTTTTGGTTTTTGCTCAAAGACTACACAGCTGATTCAAATGAGCAAAGCTTGATGATGAGTTGATTATTTGAATCAGCTGTGTAGTGCTAGGGTAAAAACTAAAATGTGAACCCCTTGGGGTCTTGAGGACAGAGTTTGGGAAACCCAAGCCTAGGGTTTTTGGTTTTCCTTTCAATTAAGACCTAGACAACCAGGTGAAGGGAGTTCCTTAATAATTAGTGACCTTAATTCATCAAGTAAGGGAGGAGCAAAGACCTGCAGACACTCTGCCCTCTGTGGAATGAGTTTGACGTGTTCTTATGCTGAACCACACTGGCTGTGTTTACACAGGCAGACCCAATCCACACTGGCTGTGTTTACACAGGCAGACCCAATCCACACTGGCTGCGTTTACACAGGCAGACCCAATCCACACTGGCTGTGTTTACACAGGCAGACCCAATTTGATATTTGTTCCACTAATTAGTGTTTTGATCAATCACATCAGATCTTTTTCAGAACTGATCTGATTGACAAAATACCAATTAGCGGGGGAAAAAGATCAGAAACGGGCTGCCTGTGTAAACTCAGCCATAGTCCTTTATCTGGCTTTGGTACACTGGCAATGGTGTTTGGAATAGTGGGCTGTGGAAGCTGAGACTCTTCATAATAATAATAATAATATGCCATTTAGCAGACGCTTTTATCCAAAGCGACTTGCAGTCATGCGTGCATACATCATTATTATTTTTTTTGTGTATGGGTGGTCCCGGGGATCGAACCCACTACCTTGGCGTTACAAGCGCCGTGCTCTACCAGCTGTGGCGAATGGTCAGCTGTGGCGAATGGTCTTGTCCTGTCTGCGGTGTACGGCCAGCTGGGTAAGACTGGCGGAAGTGGTTGTCCTGTCTGCGGTGTACGGCCAGCTGGATAAGACTGGCGGAAGTGGTTGTCCTGTCTGCGGTGTACGGCCAGCTGGATAAGACTGACGGAAGGGGTTGTCCTGTCTGCGGTGTACGGCCAGCTGGATAAGACTGACGGAAGGGGTTGTCCTGTCTGCGGTGTACGGCCAGCTGGATAAGACTGGCGGAAGTGGTTGTCCTGTCTGCGGTGTACGGCCAGCTGGATAAGACTGGCGGAAGTGGTTGTCCTGTCTGCGGTGTACGGCCAGCTGGATAAGACTGACGGAAGGGGTTGTCCTGTCTGCGGTGTACGGCCAGCTGGATAAGACTGGCGGAAGTGGTTGTCCTGTCTGCGGTGTACGGCCAGCTGGATAAGACTGGCGGAAGTGGTTGTCCTGTCTGCGGTGTACGGCCAGCTGGATAAGACTGGCGGAAGTGGTTGTCCTGTCTGCGGTGTACGGCCAGCTGGATAAGACTGGCGGAAGTGGTTGTCCTGTCTGCGGTGTACGGCCAGCTGGATAAGACTGGCGGAAGGGGTGTACGGCCAGCTGGATAAGACTGGCGGAAGGGGTGTATGGCCAGCTGGATAAGACTGGCGGAAGGGGTGTAGGGCCAGCTGGATAAGACTGGCGGAAGGGGTGTAGGGCCCGTAGACTTTAACCACCAACTGTTTGGACCTCTTGCAGAAGATTTGCTGGTACTGCACGTCTCCTGGAAAGACATGGTTGTGGTGTTACCAATTTAGAGTTTTAGTGGAAGGGACGTAGGGCAACAACCTTTGTTGGTAAAGGTGTCAACCGATTGGGACCGAAGTATTTAGAGACAGACTAGTGTATTGTTTAGGGACAATGAGGGACATTGGGAGCTGCTTTTGAGAGAAGATCAGTCAACAAAGTGAATGGGGCTGGGGGGCTGCAGAAGGTGTGAACACAGTGAATGGGGCTGGGGGGGGGCTGCAGAAGGTGTGAACACAGTGAATGGGGCTGGGGGGGGCTGCAGAAGGTGTGAACACAGTGAATGGTCTGGGGGGCTTCAGAAGGTGTGAACACAGTGAATGGGCTGGGGGGGCTGCAGAAGGTGTGAACACAGTGAATGGGGCTGGGGGGGCTGCAGAAGGTGTGAACACAGTGAATGGGCTGGGGGGGCTGCAGAAGGTGTGAACACAGTGAATGGGGCTGGGGGGGGGCTGCAGAAGGTGTGAACACAGTGAATGGTCTGGGGGGCTTCAGAAGGTGTGAACACAGTGAATGGGCTGGGGGGGCTGCAGAAGGTGTGAACACAGTGAATGGGGCTGGGGGGGCTGCAGAAGGTGTGAACACAGTGAATGGGCTGGGGGGGGGGCTGCAGAAGGTGTGAACACAGTGAATGGGCTGGGGGGGGGGCTGCAGAAGGTGTGAACACAGTGAATGGGCTGGGGGGCTTCAGAAGGTGTGAACACAGTGAATGGGCTGGGGGGGGGCTGCAGAAGGTGTGAACACAGTGAATGGGCTGGGGGGGGCTGCAGAAGGTGTGAACACAGTGAATGGGCTGGGGGGGCTGCAGAAGGTGTGAACACAGTGAATGGGCTGGGGGGGCTGCAGAAGGTGTGAACACAGTGAATGGGCTGGGGGGGGCTGCAGAAGGTGTGAACACAGTGAATGGGCTGGGGGGGGGCTGCAGAAGGTGTGAACACAGTGAATGGGCTGGGGGGGGGCTGCAGAAGGTGTGAACAAGGGAAAGGGGCTGGGGGGACTGCAGAAGGTGTGAACACAGTGAATGGGCTGGGGGGGCTGCAGAAGGTGTGAACACAGTGAATGGGCTGGGGGGGGGCTGCAGAAGGTGTGAACACAGTGAATGGGCTGGGGGGGGGCTGCAGAAGGTGTGAACACAGTGAATGGGCTGGGGGGGGCTGCAGAAGGTGTGAACAAGGGAAAGGGGCTGGGGGGACTGCAGAAGGTGTGAACACAGTGAATGGGGCTGGGGGGGGGGCTGCAGAAGGTGTAAACACAGTGAATGGGCTGGGGGGGGGGCTGCAGAAGGTGTGAACAAGGGAAAGGGGCTGGGGGGGCTGCAGAAGGTGTGAACACAGTGAATGGTCTGGGGGGCTGCAGAAGGTGTGAACACAGTGAATGGTCTGGGGGGCTGCAGAAGGTGTGAACACAGTGAATGGGGCTGGGGGGGGCTGCAGAAGGTGTGAACACAGTGAATGGGCTGGGGGGGCTGCAGAAGGTGTGAACACAGTGAATGGTCTGGGGGGGGGGCTGCAGAAGGTGTGAACACAGTGAATGGGGCTGGGGGGGGGGCTGCAGAAGGTGTGAACAAGGGAAAGGGGCTGGGGGGGCTGCAGAAGGTGTGAACACAGTGAATGGTCTGGGGGGCTGCAGAAGGTGTGAACACAGTGAATGGTCTGGGGGGCTGCAGAAGGTGTGAACACAGTGAATGGGGCTGGGGGGGGCTGCAGAAGGTGTGAACACAGTGAATGGGCTGGGGGGGCTGCAGAAGGTGTGAACACAGTGAATGGTCTGGGGGGGGGGCTGCAGAAGGTGTGAACACAGTGAATGGGGCTGGGGGGGCTGCAGAAGGTGTGAACACAGTGAATGGGCTGGGGGGGCTGCAGAAGGTGTGAACACAGTGAATGGGCTGGGGGGGCTGCAGAAGGTGTGAACACAGTGAATGGGGCTGGGGGGGGCTGCAGAAGGTGTGAACACAGTGAATGGGCTGGGGGGGGGCTGCAGAAGGTGTGAACACAGTGAATGGGGCTGGGGGGCTGCAGAAGGACGCTGTGGTCTGGCTAATCATCCTGAACTAGGCCCATCGCCCATCTCCCGGCTATCTACCTCTCTGTCAACCGGACGGGACCACCTAGTGTTGACACGGAGCCCCGCCGATCCTACACGACTGGTCTGCGGACGAAATCGTCTGATGTGGTTACGACGTTAACCACGAAGATTCCATCCATCTGCTAGCCCTGGCCCGCTAGCCGTGGCCTCTTACTAGTGCTTCACCACCGGACCTTATGATAACTCAGCTATACAGCTGATATCTGCTGGACTGTTCCTTTTTACGGTACTACATCCTGTTTATGTTTAGCCTCAGCCCAAACATGGTTAGTTTATTGTTGTTTCGGTTATTTCTAATTGTACTATATCACTGTAGACCCCCCAGCCTAGCTAAACCTGCCTTAGATAGCTCATTTGCACCTCCCCCTATACACGCGGAGACCGACTCAATTGATGACTCTAGCGATGCTATCTCTTTCATTGTTACCCAACGCTTAGGGTTACCTCCACTTTACTCATATCCTTCCATATCCTTGTCTGTACATAATGCCCTGAATCTTTTCTATAACACCCGGAAATCTGCCCCCTTTATTCTATGTACCCAACGCACTAGAAGACCAGTTCTTAAAGCCTTTAGCCGTATCCTTATTCTAGTCCTCCTCTGTTCCTCTGGTGATGTAGAGGCTAACCCAGGCCCTGCAGCCCTCAGTATCACTCCTACTCCCCAGGCGCTATCATTTGATGACTTCTGTAATCGCAAAAGTCTTGGTTTCTTGCACATAAATATCAGAAGTCTACTTCCTAAGTTTGAGTTATTCACTGCGTTAGCACACTCTGCCAACCCTGATGTTCTAGCAGTGTCTGAATCCTGGCTCAGGAAGGCCACCAAAAATTCTGAAATTTCCATCCCCAACTATAACATTTTCCGTCTAGATAGAACTGCCAAAGGGGGTGGAGTTGCAATCTACTGTAGAGAGCTCTATCATACTATCCAGGTCTGTGCCCAAACAGTTTGAGCTTCTACTTCTAAAAATCCACCTTTCCAGAAATAAGTCTCTCACTGTTGCCGCTTGCTACAGACCCCCCTCAGCCCCCAGCTGTGCCCTGGACACCATATGTGAATTGATTGCCCCCCATTTATCCTCAGAGTTTGTACTGCTTGGTGACCTAAATTGGGATATGCTTAATACCCCAGCCATCCTACAATCCAAGCTAGATGCCCTCAATGTCAAGGTTGGCTGTAGGTGGGTGTATGGGTGGAATCAAGCGCAAGGACACCGAAGTCAATAATCCAAAATACTTTAGTCAAAATTACCAATAAGGCAAACAGGAAAACTCGCCCGAAGGCGGAACGACGCACGTAGGCGACCAAAATAAAGGCGCACGAAAACAGGTGCGTAAATACGCTCCAGCGCAGTGGAGTAGTAAGCTCAACCGAGCGAAATAGTCAAACGACCAGCAAATACGACAGTACACGAAACAATAACACACAACACCTGACAAACACAACGAGAACTAAATAGGACACTAATGACACTAAATGATAACAGGTGTGAAAACAATCAGACAAAAGCAAACGAACATGAAACATACAACGGTGGCAGCTAGTATTCCGGAGACAACGAACGCCGAAGCCTGCCAGAACAAGGAAGAGAGGCAGCCTCGGCCGAAACCGTGACAGTACCCCCCCCTTGACGCGCGGCTCCAGACGTGCGCCGACTCCGGCCTCGGGGACGACCCGGAGGACGCGGAGCAGGGTGCGTCGGGTGCCCACGATGGAATTCCGTCAGGAGAGACGGGTCCAAAATGTCTCTCCTCGGCACCCAGCACCGCTCCTCCGGACCGTACCCCTCCCACTCCACTAGATACTGGAGACCCCCCATCCGACGTCTCGAATCCAAGATGGACCTCACGGAGTACGCCGGTGCCCCCTCGATGTCCAATGGGGGCGGAGGAGTCTCCCTGATCTCACTTTCCTGGAGTGGGCCAGCTACCACCGGCCTGAGAAGGGACACATGGAACGAGGGGTTAATACTTTTATATTCAACAGGTAGCTGTAATTTATAACACACCTCGTTCAACCTTTCCAGGACTTTAAATGGCCCTACAAACCGCCGACCCAGTTTCCGACAGGGCAGGCGGAGGGGCAGGTTTCTGGTAGAGAGCCAGACTCGATCACCAGGTGCGTACACCGGTCCCTCACTGCGGTGGAGATCGGCGCTCGCCTTATGACGTCGGAGGGCCCGCTGCAGGTGGACGTGTGCAGCGTTCCATGTCTCCTCCGAGCGCCTCGCCCACTCATCCACCGCAGGAGCCTCGATCTGGCTCTGCTGCCAGGGTGCCAGAACCGGCTGGTAACCTAACACACATTGGAAAGGGGTTAGGTTAGTGGAGGAATGGCGTAGGGAATTCTGGGCCATTTCGGCCCAGGGAACGTACCTTGCCCACTCCTCCGGCCGGTCCTGGCAGTATGTTCTTAGAAACCTACCCACATCCTGGTTTACACGTTCCACCTGCCCATTACTCTCCGGGTGGTAACCCGAGGTGAGGCTCACCGAGACCCCCAACCGCTCCATAAAGGCCCTCCAGACTCTGGAGGTAAATTGGGGACCTCGATCAGACACAATATCCTCGGGTACCCCGTAGTGCCGGAACACATGGGTGAATAAGGCTTCGGCAGTTTGCAGGGCGGTAGGAAGGCCCGGCATGGGGAGCAAACGACAGGCCTTAGAAAACCGGTCCACAACGACCAGTATAGTGGTATTCCCCTGTGACGGAGGAAGGTCAGTAAGGAAATCCACCGAGAGGTGGGACCATGGTCGTTGTGGCACGGGCAGGGGTAGTAACTTACCCCTAGGCAGATGTCTAGGCGCCTTACACTGGGCGCACACCGAGCAGGAGGAAACATAAACCCTCACATCCCTTGCCAATGTGGGCCACCAGTACTTGGTACTAAGACAGTGCACTGTCCGGCCGATACCCGGATGTCCAGAGGAGGGTGACGTGTGAGCCCAATAGATCAATCGATCCCGAACCTCGAGCGGAACGTACTTCCGACCCTCCGGGCACTGTGGCGGACTAGGGTCGGTGCGTAACGCCCGCTCGAGCTCAGCATCGACCTCCCACACTACCGGTGCCACCAGACACGACTCCGGCAGTATGGGAGTGGGCTCCACGGACCTCTCCTCCGTGTCATACCGCCGAGACAGCGCATCTGCCTTACCGTTCTGGGACCCAGGGATGTACGTGATCTTAAACGTAAACCGGGTCAAAAACATACTCCATCTAGCCTGCCGAGGGTTTAGCCTCCTCGCTGCCCGGATGTACTCCAGGTTACGGTGGTCCGTCAAAATGAGGAAAGGGTGTTGAGCCCCCTCAAGCCAGTGCCTCCACACCTTTAGGGCCTGTACCACGGCTAACAGCTCCCTGTCCCCTACGTCATAGTTTCGCTCCGCCGGACTGAGCTTTTTTGAATAAAAAGCACAGGGGCGGAGTTTAGGTGGCGCGCCTGACCGTTGTGAAAGCACGGCTCCTATACCGGCCTCAGACGCGTCAACCTCTACCTGAAATGGTAAAGAGGGATCCGGATGCGCCAGCACCGGAGCCGAGGTAAACAGGTCCTTCAGCCTCCCAAACGCCCTGTCCGCCTCGGCCGACCACTGCAGACGCACCGGACCCCCCTTCAAGAGAGACGTGATGGGAGCTGCCACCTGTCCAAAACCCCGGATAAACCTCCGGTAGTAATTCGCAAACCCCAAAAACTGTGAAGGAGGTGTGTTATTCTGTCAAGGTTGGCTGTAGGTGGGTGTATGGGTGGAATCAAGCGCAAGGACACCGAAGTCAATAATCCAAAAGACTTTAGTCAAAATTACCAATAAGGCAAACAGGAAAACTCGCCCGAAGGCGGAACGACGCACGTAGGCGACCAAAATAAAGGCGCACGAAAACAGGTGCGTAAATACGCTCCAGCGCAGTGGAGTAGTAAGCTCAACCGAGCGAAATAGTCAAACGACCAGCAAATACGACAGTACACGAAACAATAACACACAACACCTGACAAACACAACGAGAACTAAATAGGACACTAATGACACTAAATGATAACAGGTGTGAAAACAATCAGACAAAAGCAAACGAACATGAAACATACAACGGTGGCAGCTAGTATTCCGGAGACAACGAACGCCGAAGCCTGCCCGAACAAGGAAGAGAGGCAGCCTCGGCCGAAACCGTGACACTCAACCTCACGCAAATTATCAACGAACCTACCAGGTACAACCCTAAATCCGTAAACATGGGTACCCTCATAGATATCATCCTGACTAACATACCCTCTAAATACACCTCAGCTGTCTTCAACCAGGATCTCAGCGATCACTGCCTTATTGCCTGCGTCCGTAACGGGTCCGCGGTCAAACGACCACCCCTCATCACTGTCAAACGCTCCCTAAAACACTTTAGCGAGGAGGCCTTCCTAATTGACCTGGCCCAGGTATCCTGGATGGATATAGATCTCATTCCGTCAGTAGAGGATGCCTGGTTGTTCCTTAAAAGTAATTTCCTCTCAATCTTAAATAAACATGCCCCATTCAAAAAATACAGAACTAAGAACCGATATAGCCCCTGGTTCTCCTCAGACTTGACTGCCCTTGACCAGCACAAAAACATCCTGTGGCGTACAGCATTAGCATCAAATAGCCCCCGCGATATGCAACTTTTCAGGGAAGTTAGGAACCAATATACACAAGCAGTCAGGAAAGCAAAGGCTAACTTTTTCAAACAGAAATTTGCATCCTGTAGCACTAACTCCAAAAAGTTTTGGGACACTGTAAAGTCCATGGAGAATAAGAGCACTTCCTCCCAGCTGCCCACTGCACTGAGGCTAGGAAACACTATCACCACCGATAAATCTACAATAATCGAGAATTTCAACAAGCATTTTGCTACAGCTGGCCATGCTTTCCATCTGGCTACCACTAACCCGGCCACCAACTCTGCACCCTCTGCTGCAACTTGCCCAGGCCCCCCCCGCTTCTCCTTCACACAAATTCAGACAGCTGATGTTTTGAAAGCGCTGCAAAATCTGGACCCCTACAAATCAGCTGGGCTAGACAATCTGAACCCTTTCTTTCTAAAACTAGCCGCCGAAATTGTCGCTACCCCTATTACTAGTCTGTTCAACCTCTCTTTCATAACGTCTGAGATCCCCAGAGATTGGAAAGCTGCCGCGGTCATCCCCCTCTTCAAAGGGGGTGACACTCTAGATCCAAATTGCTACAGACCTATATCCATCCTGCCCTGCCTTTCGAAAGTATTCGAAAGCCAAGTTAACAAACAGATAATCGACCATTTCGAATACCACCGTACCTTCTCCGCTATGCAATCCGGTTTCCGAGCTGGTCACGGGTGCACTTCAGCCACGCTCAAGGTCCTAAACGATATTATAACCGCGATTGATAATAGACAGTACTGTGCAGCCGTCTTCATCGACCTGGCCAAGGCTTTCGACTCTGTCAACCACCGCATTCTTATTGGCAGACTAAATAGCCTTGGTTTCTCAAATGACTGCCTCGCCTGGTTCACCAACTACTTCTTAGATAGAGTTCAGTGTGTCAAATCGGAGGGCCTGTTGTCTGGACCTATGGCAGTCTCTATGGGGGTGCCACAGGGTTCAATTCTTGGGCCGACACTTTTCTCCGTGTATATCAATGATGTCACTCTTGCTGCTGGTGACTCTCAGATCCACCTCTACGCAGACGACACCATTTTGTATACATCTGGCCCTTCATTGGACACTGTGTTAACAAACCTCCAAACGAGCTTCAATGCCATACAACAATCCTTCAGTAGCCTCCAACTGCTCTTAAACACTAGTAAAACTAAATGCATGCTTTTCAATCGAACGCTGCTGGCACCCGCCCACCCGACTAGAATCACCACTCTCGACGGGTCTGACCTAGAGTATGTGGACAACTACAAATACCTAGGTGTCTGGTTAGACTGTAAACTCAACTTCCAGACTCACATAAAGAATCTCCAATCCAAAGTTAAATCTAGAATCGGCTTCCTATTTCGCAACAAAGCCTCCTTCACTCATGCTGCCAAACATGCCCTCGTAAAACTGACTATCCTACCGATCCTTGACTTCGGCGATGTCATTTACAAAATAGCCTCCAACACTCTACTCAGCAAATTGGATGTAGTCTATCACAGTGCCATCCGTTTTGTCTCCAAAGCCCCATACACTACCCACCACTGTGACCTGTACGCTCTTGTTGGCTGGTCCTCACTACATGTTCGTCGTCAAACCCACTGGCTCCAGGCCATCTATAAATCACTGCTAGGCAAATCCCCGCCTTATCTTAGCTCATTGGTCACCATAGCAGCACCCACCCGTAGTCTGCGCTCCAGCAGGTATATCTCACTGGTCATTCCCAAAGCCAACACCTCCTTTGGCCGCCATTCCTTCCAGTTCTCTGCTGCCAATGACTGGAACGAATTGCAAAAATCTCTGAAGCTGGAGACTCTTATCTCCCTCAATAACTTTAAGCATCAGTTGTCAGAGCACCTTACCGATCACTGCACCTGTACACAGCCCATCTGAAATTAGCCCACCCAACTACCTCATCCCTATATTGTTATTTATTTTGCTCTTTTGCACCCCAGTATCTCTATTTGCACATAATCTCTTGCACATCTAGCATTCCAGTGTTAATACTATTGTAATTATTCTGCACTATAGCCTATTTACTGCCTTACCTCCATAACTTGCTACATTTGCACACACTGTATATATATTTTCTGTTGTATTTCTGACTTTATGTTTTTTACCCCATATGTAACTCTGTGTTGTTGTTTTTTTTTTTTTATTGCACTACTATGCTTTATCTTGGCCAGGTCGCAGTTGTAAATGAGAACCTGTTCTCAACTGGCTTACCTGGTTAAATAAAGGTGAAATAAAAAAAAATAAAAAAAAAAGGGCTGGGGGGGCTGCAGAAGGTGTGAACACAGTGAATGGGCTGGGGGGGCTGCAGAAGGTGTGAACACAGTGAATGGGCTGGGGGGGGGGCTGCAGAAGGTGTGAACACAGTGAATGGGCTGGGGGGCTGCATAAGGTGTGAACACAGTGAATGGGCTGGGGGGGCTGCAGAAGGTGTGAACACAGTGAATGGGGCTGGGGGGGGGGCTGCAGAAGGTGTGAACACAGTGAATGGTCTGGGGGGGGGCTGCAGAAGGTGTGAACACAGTGAATGGGGCTGGGGGGCTGCAGAAGGTGTGAACACAGTGAATGGGCTGGGGGGGCTGCAGAAGGTGTGAACACAGTGAATGGGGCTGGGGGGCTGCAGAAGGTGTGAACACAGTGAATGGGCTGGGGGGCTGCAGAAGGTGTGAACACAGTGAATGGGCTGGGGGGGGGGGGGGCTGCAGAAGGTGTGAACACAGTGAATGGGCTGGGGGGGGGGCTGCAGAAGGTGTGAACACAGTGAATGGGCTGGGGGGGGGCTGCAGAAGGTGTGAACACAGTGAATGGGGCTGGGGGGGGCTGCAGAAGGTGTGAACACAGTGAATGGGCTGGGGGGGGGGGGCTGCAGAAGGTGTGAACACAGTGAATGGGCTGGGGGGGGGCTGCAGAAGGTGTGAACACAGTGAATGGGCTGGGGGGGCTGCAGAAGGTGTGAACACAGTGAATGGGCTGGGGGGGGGGCTGCAGAAGGTGTGAACACAGTGAATGGGCTGGGGGGCTGCAGAAGGTGTGAACACAGTGAATGGGGCTGGGGGGTTGCAGAAGGTGTGAACACAGTGAATGGGATGGGGGGGCTGCATAAGGTGTGAACACAGTGAATGGGCTGGGGGGGCTGCAGAAGGTGTGAACACAGTGAATGGGGCTGGGGGGGGGGGCTGCAGAAGGTGTGAACACAGTGAATGGTCTGGGGGGGGGCTGCAGAAGGTGTGAACACAGTGAATGGGGCTGGGGGGCTGCAGAAGGTGTGAACACAGTGAATGGGCTGGGGGGGCTGCAGAAGGTGTGAACACAGTGAATGGGGCTGGGGGGCTGCAGAAGGTGTGAACACAGTGAATGGGCTGGGGGGCTGCAGAAGGTGTGAACACAGTGAATGGGCTGGGGGGGGGGGGGCTGCAGAAGGTGTGAACACAGTGAATGGGCTGGGGGGGGGGCTGCAGAAGGTGTGAACACAGTGAATGGGCTGGGGGGGGGCTGCAGAAGGTGTGAACACAGTGAATGGGGCTGGGGGGGGGCTGCAGAAGGTGTGAACACAGTGAATGGACTGGGGGGGGGCTGCAGAAGGTGTGAACACAGTGAATGGGCTGGGGGGGGCTGCAGAAGGTGTGAACACAGTGAATGGGCTGGGGGGGGCTGCAGAAGGTGTGAACACAGTGAATGGGGCTGGGGGGGGGCTGCAGAAGGTGTGAACACAGTGAATGGGCTGGGGGGGCTGCAGAAGGTGTGAACACAAATTGATTGACAGTGTGTATCCAAAAGATAGCTAGCTATACGATTTAGCTGATGGCTTTCAGAGTTCAATACGGGACTGTAACTTTAGCTAGCTAACTTACCTAGTCCAGCTGGGCTAGCATGCTAGCTAACGTTATGTTACCTCTAATCAAGAATCTTCCGTTTATTTGTGAAGGAAAAAAACGATGAAATCGCATCACTTCTCAGCTGTCATCGAAATGGATTCCTCCATTCGCTATGAATGCTGGACTTTATGGGTCACTATGAGCAGCTGAATACACAGGAAGTCCAAACTTCCCGATTCTACCAGTGAAATGAAAGTGCGCTCGTTCTAGTTTATGGTTTGAATAATTTTGAAGTTTATGACAAAAACGTAATGTTGTTAATATAGTAATGACTATATGCTGTGGCAGAGCCAGGGTGAAATTTCCCTTTAAAGAAGTCTGCTCCTACACACTACTGCATGAGGGGGCGAAAGATGAAGAAAAAAGAGAGAGCGAGAGGGGAAAGAGAGAGAGAGGGGCGAGAGAGACCCAATTGAAACCTAGGAGAGGAAGGAACAGGGAGAGGAGAGGAGAGGAGGAGACAGATGCATCCAGCAGCAGATTTTATACTTATTATTGTTCTGATAATCCAGTCTGTAGGAAATCTGTTCCAGTGTGGCATAACTGAAGACTCCTCCACACATGACTAATCATCACATATTCAGTCAGTGTTCTGTTAGAATGTGGACTGTTGCCCCGACAACCTGACTCGGCTGCTCTCGGCTGCTCTCGGCTGATCTCGGCTGCTCTCGGCTCTTTCCGTTCTCATCGGTATTCCTAAACTGTACGCGCGCTATCGATGCTGAAAAGGCGCCATCAGTGTTCGCGCGCCTCATAGAGCGAGAGACAGAGATCCGCAGAGCTGGAGCGATCTTCCCGCCACCGGACCGCCACAGGAGCCGAGAACAGTGAATCAGACACTGCTGTACGGTAACCAGGTCGCCATGCTGACCGTCTGATTAGCCGTCTGTGTGTCAGTCTGGTGGAACTGACCGTTATTCGGTGTGCTGGGCCGTTATTCAGTGGATGTATGTCGACGCCTCTCGGTATGAAATGTCTGAACTAACAACGATGAGGAATCTGCTGCTAGTGTTTCTACTAACTGTCATCTGCTTGAGGCGCAAGGCGCTCTGCGGTTCTCCCAGTGTTCAGATCGGTAGGTACATTCATATATATTACATATTCAAGAAAAATAGTCATGTAATATATATATATATATATATATATATATATATATATATATATATATATATATATTGCATTAGACAGTGGCCTATGTTGTCCGTGTACTGACACATATTATGTACAGACACGTAGTCTGTATATTAGCCTGCCTAACACTGGAGCAGTGATTTCATCTGCATTACACTGCATCTGAGATGGAGGGAGGGAGGGAGGGAGAAACGGGGGGGAGAGGGAGAGGAGAGAGAGACAAGGGGGAGAAGGAGAGAGAGAAGGAGAGAGAGATGAACGAGGAAGGAGAGAGAGAGAGAGAGAGAGAGAGAGAGAGAGAGAGAGAGAGAGAGAGAGAGAGTGATGGGGTATATGTAACCATTGGGGTATATGTAACCATTGAGAAGGTAGAGGTGGTTCCAGGCCTTGTCTTTAAAACATATTAAAGATGTTATTATTAATGAGCAGGTCTGCTTCCTGCTGCATTATTATGGATGACAGAACTGGGTATCATACCAGGCCTTGTATTTGTATTTGTATTTATTATGGATCCCCATTAGTTCCTGCCAAGGCAGCAGCTACTCTTTCTGGGGTCCAGCAAAATTAAGTCAGTTATACATTTTAAAAACATTACAAAACATTCATAACAGATTTCACAACATAAATGTGTGCCCTCAGGCCTCTACTCTACTACCACATATCTATAACACTAAATCCACATGTACGTGTGTGTATAGTGTGGATGTTATCGTGTGTTTGTATGCATGTGTCTATGTTTGTGTTGTTTCACAGTCCCCGCTGTTCCATAAGGTGTATTTGTATCTGTTTTTTAAATCTAATTTTACTGCTGGCATGAGTTACTTGATGTGGAATAGAGTTCCATGTAGTCATGGCTCTATGTAGTACTGTGCGCCTCCCATAGTCTGTTCTGGACTTGGGGACTGTGAAGAGACCTCTGGTGGCATGTCTTGTGGGGTATGCATGGGTGTCCGAGTTGTGTGCCAGTAGTTCAAACAGACAGCTCAGTGCATTCAACATGTCAATACCTCTCACAAATACAAGTAGTGATGAAGTCAATCTCTCCTCCACTTTGAGCCAGGAGAGATTGACATGCATATTATTAATGTTAGCTCTCTGTGTACATCCAAGGGCCAGCCGTGCTGCCCTGTTCTGAGTCTCCTCAACTTGCTCAATTTCCACATTATTTATTACAAGATTTAGTTGAGGTTTAGGGTTTAGTGAATGATTTGTCCCAAATACAAAGCTTTTAGTTTTAGAAATATTTAGGACTAACTTATTCCTTGCCACCCATTCTGAAACTAACTGCAGCGCTTTGTAAGGTGTTGCTGGCATTTCAGTCGCTGTGGTAGCTGACGTGTATAGTGTTGAGTCATCCGCATACATAGACACACTGGCTTTACTCAAAGCCAGTGGCATATCGTTAGTAAAGATTGAAAAAAGTAAGGGGCCTAGACAGCTGCCCTGGGGAATTCCTGAGTCTACCTGGATTATGTTGGAAAGGCTTCCATTAAAGAACACCCTCTGTGTTCTATTAGGCAGGTAACTCTTTATCCACAATATATCAGGGGGTGTAAAGCCGTAACACATACGTTTTTCCAGCAACAGACTATGATCGATAATGTCAAAAGCCGCACTGAAGTCTAACAAAACATTTGTGTCAGTGCTGTGCTTGTTGAATGTCCTTCCCTATAAGCGTGCTGAAAGTCTGTTGTCAATTTGTTTACTGTAAAATAGCATTTTATCTGGTCAAACACAATTTTTTCCAAAAGTTTACTAAGGGTTGGTAACAGGCTGATTGGTTGGCTATTTGAGCCAGTTAAGGGGCTTTACTATTCTTAGGTAGGGGAATAACGTTTGCTTCCCTCCAGGCCTGAGGGCACACACTTTCTAGTAGGCTTAAATTAAAGATATGGCAAATAGGAGTGGTAATATCGTCCGCTAATATCCTCAATCATTTTCCATCCAAGTTGTCAGACCCCGGTGGCTTGTTGATCGACAATAATAATATTTTCACCTCTTCCACACTTACTTTACGGAATTTAAAAATTACAATGTTTGTCTTTCATAATTTGGTCAGATATACTTGGATGTGTAGTGTCAGCATTTGTTGCTGGCGTGTCATGCCTAAGTTTGCTAATCTTGCCAATGAAAAAATAATTAAAGTAGTTGGCAATATCAGTGGGTTTTGTGGTGAATGAGCCACCTGATTCAATGAATGATGGAGCTGAGTTTGCCTTTTTGCCCAAAATTTCATTTAAGGTGCTCCAAAGCTTTTTACTATCATTCTTTATGTCATTTATCTTTGTTTCATAGTGTAGTTTCTTCTTCTTTTTATTCAGTTTAGTCACATGATTTCTCAATTTGCAGTACATTTGCCAATCGGTTGTGCAGCCAGACCTATTTGCCATCTCTTTTGCCTCATCCCTCTCAACCATACCATTTTTCAATTCCTCATCAATCCACAGGGATTTAACAGTTTTTACACTCATTTTCTTATTGGGTTTATGCTTATTAGTAACTGGGATAAGCAATTTCATAAATGTGTGAAGTGCAGTGTCTGTTTGCTCCTCTTTACACACACGGACCAACAAATATTCTTTACATCAACAACATAGGAATCACTACTAAACTTATTGTATTACCTCTTATACACAATATTAGGTCCAGCCTTTGGAACTTTGGTTTTCCTAGATATTGCTACTATATTGTGATCACTACATCTGATGGATTTGGATACTGCTTTCAAACAAATTTCTGCAGCATTAGTAAAGATATGATCAATACACGTTGATGATTTCATTCCTGTACTGTTTGTATCTACCCTGGTAGGTTGATTGATAACCTGAACCAGGTTGCGGGCACTAGTTACAGTTTGAAGCTTTCTCTTGAGTGGGCAGCTTGATGAAAGCCAGTCAATATTTAAATCACCCAGGAAGTATACCTCTCTATTGATATCACATATATTATCAAGCATTTCACACATGTTATCCAGATACTGACTGTTAGCACTTGGTGGTCTATAGCAGCTTCCCACCAGAATGGGCTTTAGGTGAGGCAGGTGAACCTGTAGCCATATTACTTCAACAGTATTTAACATGAGATCCTCTCTAATCTTTACAGGAATGTGGTTCTGTATATAAACAGCCACACCTCCACCATTGGCATTTCTATATTTTCTGTAGATGTTATAACCGTGTATTGCTACCACTGTATCATCAAAGGTATTATCTAAGTGAGTTTCAGAGATTGTCAGAATATGAATGTCATCTGTTACTAGCAAATTATTGATTTCATGAACCTTGTTTCTTAAGCTACATATATTAACGTGGGCTATTTTTAACACTTTTCTGGGATGCTTGATTTTTTTTCTTGCTTTACTGGGAAGCTTAGCAGAGGTAGACATACTCTGGTTATTTCTATTAGTGCAGGGTGAGCTGCACACAGTGGACTTCCAACTAGGGCACACCGCCTCAGTGCTAACAGTATTACTCTGGTTCATTGGCATATGATTACTGCATACAATAGCTGCAGGATCAGCAGAGGAATTCCGGGCAGTAAGAGGGACATCAATTAGGTTACTTACATTGTGTCTTCCAACGCCCCTGGGATAATGTACATTTGCTGAAGTATTATGACAACTCAGCAACACAATGGTAGGGATTAAATGTCACGATCGTCGTATACAGAGGAGGACCAAGGCGCAGCGTTGCAGGCAAACATACTCTTTATTTAGAGACACGATCAAAAAAAACAAAACGATAACGTGACAGTTCACGGTCTAACACAACAGACTAGAAACAAGATCCCACAACATTTGTGGGCAAATAGCCTCTATAAATATGGCTCCCAATCAGAGACAACCAGCCACAGCTGACACTCGTTGCCTCTGATTGGGAACCACTCTGGCCAACACAGAAATACAACCTATAGAATATCCACACCCTGGCTCAACAAATAGAGTCCCAGAGCCAGGGTGTGACAGTACCCCCCCCTAAAGGCGCGGACTGCGACCGCGCCTAACGTACACACACCAGGGGAGGGCTGGGTGGGCATTCCTCCTCGGAGGCGGCTCCGGCTCCGGGCTTGACCACCACCCTTCCACCATCCCCCCGTGGCGCCCCTGATCCGGTCTGGCCCCGCTGGCTGGAGCTGGACCGGACATCGTAGAAGCGGACCGCTTTGGCTCCGGTGTGGAGCAGCTGACCGGTACCTTACCAGGCACCGGTGACCCAGGCACGGGTTGTGCTGGACTGACGACGCGCACCCCTAGCTTGGTGCGTGGAGTAGGAACGGGCCGGACCGGGCTGACGATGCGCACCCCTGGCTTGGTGCGTGGAGTAGGAACGGGCCGGACCGGGGTGACGATGCGCACCCCTGGCTTGGTGCGTGGAGTAGGAACAGGCCGGACCGGGCTGACGATGCGCACCCCTGGCTTGGTGCGTGGAGTAGGAACGGGCCGGACCGGGCTGACGATGCGCACCCCTGGCTTGGTGCGTGGAGTAGGAACGGGCCGGACCGGGCTGACGATGCGCACCCCTGGCTTGGTGCGAGGAGCAGGGACAGGCCGGACCGGGCTGGCAACGCCCATGCCGTGTGCCCCCCCCTAAAAAATTATTGGGGGTGCCTCTCGCCTGTCCGACCACGGCCCGGTTGACGCCGCTTCTCCACTCCTGCCTGGGTCTCCCCCTTCATCGCCTTCCGGTACCGGACGGCCTCCTCCTTCGTAATCTGCCCCCAGCCGAGGAGGACATCCACCAGCGTTACCTCCTGCGTGTGTTCCTGGACACGCTGCTTGGTCCTGGTTTGGTGGGATCTTCTGTCACGATCGTCGTATACAGAGGAGGACCAAGGCGCAGCGTTGCAGGCAAACATACTCTTTATTTAGAGACACGATCAAAAACAACAAAACGATAACGTGACAGTTCACGGTCTAACACAAACAGACTAGAAACAAGATCCCACAACATTTGTGGGCAAATAGCCTCTATAAATATGGCTCCCAATCAGAGACAACCAGCCACAGCTGACACTCGTTGCCTCTGATTGGGAACCACTCTGGCCAACAGAAATACAACCTATAGAATATCCACACCCTGGCTCAACATATAGAGTCCCAGAGCCAGGGTGTGACATTAAATGAGCTGGACTTGGGTCATTGATAAGTCATTGTCTCAACGCAGCCTTCTAATGCTGTGAAAGGATCCAGGAATTATGATTATTATTATACAGTAACAGCAGTCAGTGATTCAAGGCCTCACAGTGACTTCTCAAAGACTGATAGTTCAATATGGAAGGCTTTTTCAGTTCAATAGGTCTGTTTCAGTTCAATAGGTCTGTTTCAGTTCAATAGGTCTGTTTCAGTTCAATATGTCTATTTCAATTAAATATGTCTGTTTCAGTTAAATATGGATGGCTGTTCTAGTTCATTATGCATGGACGTTTCAGTTCCATATGGATAGCCATTTCAGTTCAATATGGATGGCAGTTTCAGTTCCATATGGATAGCCATTTCAGTTCCATATGGATAGCCATTTCAGTTCAATATGGATGGCAGTTTCAGTTCAATTTTGCTGTTTCAGTTCAATGTGGATGGTTGTTTCAGTTCAATATGGATGGCTGTTTCAGTTCAATACGGATGGATGTTTCAGTTCTATATGGATAGCTGTTTCAGTTCAATATGGATGGCTGTTTAAGTTCAATATGGCTGTTTGAGTTAGATATGGATGGCTGTTTCAGTTCAATATGGATAGCTGTTTCAGTTCAATATGGATGGCAGTTTCAGTTCAATATGGATGGCTGTGCAGCTATGTAGATGTTCAACCAGCTAATCATACTCCCTGGTTGCATCTCCAGCCATCATCATGTCATGTCTTGAGACTGAGACACAGGTGATGGATCGGTACGTGTTTACATTCCACAATTTTTCAACACCATTTCCATTATCTCCAGCACCACCCCAACATCAACACACTGTATGTGAAAACAGTTTCTATGCTTTGCAGAACAATCAGATAGAAGATAAATGTTCCCAATGACATCATCTGAAAACACTTTCGACATCATCTGGTGGGTGCATCATGTGATTTTAACTCTGAGCAGGCAAACGTTACTTTACATTGGATGGTTTACATACTTTACGTTGGATGGTTTACATACTTTACATTGGATGGTTTACATACTTTACATTGGATGGTTTACATACTTTACGTTGGATGGTTTACATACTTTACATTATATGGTTTACATACTTTACGTTGGATGGTTTACATACTTTACGTTGGATGGTTTACATACTTTACGTTGGAGGGTTTCTATACTTTACGTTGGATGGTTTACATACTTTACGTTGGATGGTTTACATACTTTACCTTTGATGGTTTACATACTTTGCATTGGATGGTTTACATACTTTACGTTGGATGGTTTACATACTTTACATTGGATGGTTTACATACTTTACGTTGGATGGTTTACATACTTTACGTTGGATTGTTTACATACTTTACGTTGGATGGTTTATATACTTTACATTGGATGGTATACATACTTTACATTGGATGGTTTACATACTTTACATTGGATGGTTTACATACTTTATGTTGGATGGTTTACATACTTTACGTTGGATGGTTTACATACTTTACATTGGATGGTTTACATACTTTACATTGGATGGTTTACATACTTTACATTGGATGGTTTACATACTTTACATTGGATGGTTTACATACTTTACATTGGATGGTTTACATACTTTACATTGGATGGTTTACATACTTTACGTTGGATGGTTTACATACTTTACGTTGGATGGTTTACATACTTGACATTGGATGGTTTACATACTTTACGTTGTATGTTTACATACTTTACATTGTTTGGTTTACATACTTTACATTGTATGGTTTACATACTTTACGTTGGATGGTTTACATACATTACATTGGATGGTTTACATACTTTACATTGGATGGTTTACATACTTTACATTGGATGGTTTACACACTTTACATTGGATGGTTTACATACTTTACATTGGATGGTTTACATACTTTACATTGGATGGTTTACATACTTTACATTGGATGGTTTACATACTTCACGTTGGATGGTTTACATACTTTACGTTGGATGGTTTACATACTTGACATTGGATGGTTTACATACTTGACATTGGATGGTTTACATACTTTACGTTGAATGGTTTACATACTTTACGTTGGATGGTTTACATACTTTACGTTGGATGGTTTACATACTTTGCATTGGATGGTTTACATACTTTACATTGGATGGTTTACATACTTTACGTTGTATGTTTACATACTTTACGTTGGATGGTTTACATACTTTACGTTGGATGGTTTACATACTTTACGTTGGATGGTTTACATACTTTGCGTTGGATGGTTTACATACTTTACTGTGTATGGTTTACATACTTTACATTGGATGGTTTACATACTTTACGTTGGATGGCTGTTTCAGTTCAATATGGATGGTCATGGAAATATGTAGATGCTGATGCAGCTGAACATGATCTCTGTTTAATACAGACATAATCAGTGTTTCTAAACATGATCTCTGTTTAATACAGACAGAATCAGTGTTTCTAAACATGATCTCTGTTTAATACAGACAGAATCAGTGTTTCTAAACATGATCTCTGTTTAATACAGACAGAATCAGAGTATTTCTAAACCAAGCTGTTCTGGGTAGACAACGTCAGGAAGCTGAACCACAGAACACAGGGAAACAACATACAGAGTACTGCCAGACTAGCTGGATAACCAGCTAAACATTATCCCAGAGTACTGTCAGACTAGCTGGATAACCAGCTAAACATTCTCCCAGAGTACTGCCAGACAACCAGCTAAACATTCTCCCAGAGTACTGCCAGACTAGCTAGATAACCAGCTAAACATTCTCCCAGAGTACTGTCAGATAACCAGCTAAACATTATCCCAGAGTACTGCCAGACTAGCTGGATAATAACCAGCTAAACATTCTCCCAGAGTACTGCCAGACTAGCTAGATAACCAGCTAAACATTCTCCCAGAGTACTGCCAGACTAGCTAGATAACCAGCTAAACATTCTCCCAGAGTACTGCCAGACTAGCTAGATAACCAGCTAAACATTCTCCCAGAGTACTGCCAGACTAGCTAGATAACCAGCTAAACATTCTCCCAGAGTACTGCCAGACTAGCTGGATAATAACCAGCTAAACATTCTCCCAGAGTACTGCCAGACTTGCTAGATAACCAGCTAAACATTCTCCCAGAGTACTGCCAGACTTGCTAGATAACCAGCTAAAAATTCTCCCAGAGTACTGCCAGACTTGGTAGATAACCAGCTAAACATTCTCCCAGAGTACTGTCATACTAGCTAGATAACCAGCTAAACATTCTCCCAGAGTACTGCCAGACTAGCTAGATAACCAGCTAAACATTCTCCCAGAGTACTGCCAGACTAGCGAGATAACCAGCTAAACATTCTCCCAGAGTACTGCCAGACTAGCTAGATAACCAGCTAAACATTCTCCCAGAGTACTGCCAGACTAGCTAGATAACCAGCTAAAAATTCTCCCAGAGTACTGCCAGACTAGCTAGATAACCAGCTAAACATTCTCCCAGAGTACTGCCAGACTTGGTAGATAACCAGCTAAACATTCTCCCAGAGTACTGCCAGACTAGCTAGATAACCAGCTAAACATTCTCCCAGAGTACTGCCAGACTTGGTAGATAACCAGCTAAACATTCTCCCAGAGTACTGCCAGACTAGCTAGATAACCAGCTAAACATTCTCCCAGAGTACTGCCAGACTAGCGAGATAATAACCAGCTAAACATTCTCCCAGAGTACTGTCAGATAACCAGCTAAACATTCTCCCAGAGTACTGTCAGACTAGCTGGATAATAACCAGCTAAACATTCTCCCAGAGTACTGCCAGACTAGCTAGATAACCAGCTAAACATTCTCCCAGAGTACTGCCAGACTAGCGAGATAACCAGCTAAACATTCTCCCAGAGTACTGCCAGACTAGCTGGATAACCAGCTAAACATTCTCCCAGAGAACTGCCAGACTTGCTAGATAACCAGCTAAACATTCTCCCAGAGTACTGCCAGACTTGCTAGATAACCAGCTAAAAATTCTCCCAGAGTACTGCCAGACTTGGTAGATAACCAGCTAAACATTCTCCCAGAGTACTGTCATACTAGCTAGATAACCAGCTAAACATTCTCCCAGAGTACTGCCAGACTAGCTAGATAACCAGCTAAACATTCTCCCAGAGTACTGCCAGACTAGCTAGATAACCAGCTAAACATTCTCCCAGAGTACTGCCAGACTAGCTAGATAACCAGCTAAAAATTCTCCCAGAGTACTGCCAGACTAGCTAGATAACCAGCTAAACATTCTCCCAGAGTACTGCCAGACTTGGTAGATAACCAGCTAAACATTCTCCCAGAGTACTGCCAGACTAGCTAGATAACCAGCTAAACATTCTCCCAGAGTACTGCCAGACTTGGTAGATAACCAGCTAAACATTCTCCCAGAGTACTGCCAGACTTGGTAGATAACCAGCTAAACATTCTCCCAGAGTACTGCCAGACTAGCTGGATAATAACCAGCTAAACATTCTCCCAGAGTACTGCCAGACTAGCTGGATAACCAGCTAAACATTCTCCCAGAGTACTGCCAGACTAGCTGGATAACCAGCTAAACATTCTCCCAGAGTACTGCCAGACTTGCTAGATAACCAGCTAAACATTCTCCCAGAGTACTGCCAGACTTGCTAGATAACCAGCTAAAAATTCTCCCAGAGTACTGCCAGACTTAGTAGATAACCAGCTAAACATTCTCCCAGAGTACTGTCATACTAGCTAGATAACCAGCTAAACATTCTCCCAGAGTACTGCCAGACTAGCTAGATAACCAGCTAAACATTCTCCCAGAGTACTGCCAGACTAGCGAGATAACCAGCTAAACATTCTCCCAGAGTACTGCCAGACTAGCGAGATAACCAGCTAAACATTCTCCCAGAGTACTGCCAGACTTGCTAGATAACCAGCTAAAAATTCTCCCAGATTACTGTCAGACTAGCTAGATAACCAGCTAAACATTCTCCCAGAGTACTGTCATACTAGCTAGATAACCAGCTAAACATTCTCCCAGAGTACTGCCAGACTAGCGAGATAACCAGCTAAACCCAGAGTACTGCCAGACTAGCGAGATAATAACCAGCTAAACATTCTCCCAGAGTACTGCCAGACTAGCGAGATAATAACCAGCTAAACATTCTCCCAGAGTACTGCCAGACTAGCGAGATAACCAGCTAAACATTCTCCCAGAGTACTGCCAGATAACCAGCTAAACATTCTCCCAGAGTACTGCCAGACAACCAGCTAAACATTCTCCCAGAGTACTGCCAGACAACCAGCTAAACATTCTCCCAGAGTACTGCCAGACAACCAGCTAAACATTCTCCCAGAGTACTGCCAGACTAGCTGGATAACCAGATAAACATTCTCCCAGGGTACTGCCAGATAACCAGCTAAACATTCTCCCAGAGTACTGCCAGACAACCAGCTAAACATTCTCCCAGAGTACTGTCAGATAACCAGCTAAACATTCTCCCAGAGTACTGCCAGACTAGCTGGATAACCAGCTAAACATTCTCCCAGAGTACTGCCAGACTAGCTAGATAACCAGCTAAACATTCTCCCAGAGTACTGCCAGACTAGCGAGATAACCAGCTAAACATTCTCCCAGAGTACTGCCAGACTAGCGAGATAACCAGCTAAACATTCTCCCAGAGTACTGCCAGACTTGCTAGATAACCAGCTAAAAATTCTCCCAGATTACTGTCAGACTAGCTAGATAACCAGCTAAACATTCTCCCAGAGTACTGTCATACTAGCTAGATAACCAGCTAAACATTCTCCCAGAGTACTGCCAGACTAGCGAGATAACCAGCTAAACCCAGAGTACTGCCAGACTAGCGAGATAATAACCAGCTAAACATTCTCCCAGAGTACTGCCAGACTAGCGAGATAATAACCAGCTAAACATTCTCCCAGAGTACTGCCAGACTAGCGAGATAACCAGCTAAACATTCTCCCAGAGTACTGCCAGATAACCAGCTAAACATTCTCCCAGAGTACTGCCAGACAACCAGCTAAACATTCTCCCAGAGTACTGCCAGACAACCAGCTAAACATTCTCCCAGAGTACTGCCAGACAACCAGCTAAACATTCTCCCAGAGTACTGCCAGACTAGCTGGATAACCAGATAAACATTCTCCCAGGGTACTGCCAGATAACCAGCTAAACATTCTCCCAGAGTACTGCCAGACAACCAGCTAAACATTCTCCCAGAGTACTGTCAGATAACCAGCTAAACATTCTCCCAGAGTACTGCCAGACTAGCTGGATAACCAGCTAAACATTCTCCCAGAGTACTGCCAGACTAGCTAGATAACCAGCTAAACATTCTCCCAGAGTACTGCCAGACTAGCTGGACAACCAGCTAAACATTCTCCCAGAGTACTGCCAGATAACCAGCTAAACATTCTCCCAGAGTACTGCCAGACAACCAGCTAAACATTCTCCCAGAGTACTGCCAGACAACCAGCTAAACATTCTCCCTGTGTGTGTAGGAGGGCTGTTCCCACGCGGTGCGGACCAGGAGTACAGTGCGTTCCGGATTGGAATGGTCCAGTATGGAACCCAGGACTTCCGCCTCACTCCTCACATAGACAACCTGGAGGTCGCCAACAGCTTCGCTGTCACCAACTGCTGTGAGTAACACACACACACACCCTCACACACACACAGACACACACAGACACACACACACCCTCACACACACACAGACACACGGGCAGGGGAGTGGAGGGGTGGAGAGATGGAGAGATGAGGGTGACCTGTATGGTGCTTGGGGCAGTCCGCTGCGTGTTTGTAGGACAGTGGTGGTTGGTCAGAAGAGAGAGCAGGTCCAGACTCTACGTTCTCTCTTACTTCACACGCTGCTCTCACCTTACAGAGAACCAGCCAGGTCGTTCAAGATTGACGTAGAAATTGGACATCTATCCATGTCCTGAGGACATCGGGGAATGCCTTCAAAACCCGCCACTAGGGGCAACAGTGAGCGCTATTGCCATCAAGTAGGCTTGGGTTTTGTGGACCGGGTTGGTGGATGGATGTCCATCAGTGGAGGCTCCTCAGAGGAGGAAGGGGAGGACCATCCTCCTCAGTGAATTTCAGAAGAAAAAAATAATAGTGAAACGTTAAAAAAAGTTATCCTTTTTAGATAAAACTATACTAAATATATTCACGTCGCCAAATAATTGATTAAAACACACTGTTAATATGATGACAATGATGTAGGTTGTGTGTAGCGGTTAGCGGTTATGGTGTGAAGGTTTGGCTTAGAAAGGTTTTTTCGCCTGGTCACAGATTGTATTGTGCGCTGAAGTCCACAAGCCAAGGGAAAAGGTGAGAGGAGGAGAGCGTCTAGATGCAAGAAGGAATTATATATACAACAAGCAAAGTGATCATGCAGTTTATATGTGGCTGTGTTTGCGTGTGATCAGGGGTGTATTCATTCTGCCGATTCTGTTGAAAAACGTTTCTTAAACGGAAGCAAACGGAACTAAATGGGGATTAACATACCTGAATTTGTCCAATAGAAACTCTCGTTTGCAACTGTTGGACTAATGATTACATCCTAGATCAGCTAGATGCAGGCAAGAGTGTGCAAGGCAGTATTGAATGTTTCACTGTTAAATAACCATCACTAGCCAGCTACCACCCGGTTACTCAACCCTGCACCTTAGAGGCTGCTGCCCTATATACATAGACATGGAATCACTGGCCACTTTAATAATGTTTACATACTGCTTTACTCATTTCATATGTATATACTGTATTCTACTGTATTTTATTGTATTTATGTATTTCTTAATTCCATTCACCTTGATTACTTTCATTTCTCTCGACTCGTAGGCTAGGTTGTAGCAACCTCATGATGGGTACAGGGAACATTCTAGTATCATGTAGTAGCATAAACCTATCAATGTTACATTGAGCTGGGTGGATGGAATATGAATGACAGTCAGCCAATATGCTGTAATAGAAATAAAAAAATACACACTGATGTCCATGACTCTGGATCAGAAGGTTGCGTGTTCGATCCCAGTCGTAACCCTAACCCTAACCTCCACTGATGTCCATGGATCAGAAGGTTGCGTGTTCGATCCCAGTCGTAACCCTAACCCTAACCTCCACTGATGTCCATGACTCTGGATCAGAAGGTTGCGTGTTCGATCCCAGTCGTAACCCTAACCCTAACCTCCACTGATGTCCATGACTCTGGATCAGAAGGTTGCGTGTTCGATCCCAGTCATAACCCTAACCTCCACTGATGTCCATGACTCTGGACCAGAAGGTTGCGTGTTCGATCCCAGTCGTAACCCTAACCCTAACCTCCACTGATGTCCATGACTCTGGATCAGAAGGTTGCGTGTTCGAACCCAGTCGTAACCCTAACCCTAACCTCCACTGATGTCCATGAATCTGGATCAGAAGGTTGCGTGTTCGATCCCAGTTGTAACCCTAACCCTAACCTCCACTGATGTCCATGACTCTGGATCAGAAGGTTGCGTGTTCGATTCCAGTCGTAACCCTAACCTCCACTGATGTCCATGACTCTGGACCAGAAGGTTGCGTGTTCGATCCCAGTCGTAACCCTAACCCTAACCTCCACTGATGTCCATGGATCAGAAGGTTGCGTGTTCGATCCCAGTCGTAACCCTAACCCTAACCTCCACTGATGTCCATGACTCTGGATCAGAAGGTTGCGTGTTCGATCCCAGTCGTAACCCTAACCCTAACCTCCACTGATGTCCATGACTCTGGATCAGAAGGTTGCGTGTTCGATCCCAGTCGTAACCCTAACCTCCACTGATGTCCATGACTCAGGATCAGAAGGTTGCGTGTTCGATCCCAGTCGTAACCCTAACCTCCACTGATGTCCATGACTCTGGATCAGAAGGTTGCGTGTTCGATCCCAGTCGTAACCCTAACCCTAACCTCCACTGATGTCCATGACTCTGGATCAGAAGGTTGCGTGTTCGATCCCAGTCGTAACCCTAACCTCCACTGATGTCCATGACTCTGGACCAGAAGGTTGCGTGTTCGATCCCAGTCGTAACCCTAACCCTAACCTCCACTGATGTCCATGGATCAGAAGGTTGCGTGTTCGATCCCAGTCGTAACCCTAACCCTAACCTCCACTGATGTCCATGACTCCGGATCAGAAGGTTGCGTGTTCGATCCCAGTCGTAACCCTAACCCTAACCTCCACTGATGTCCATGACTCTGGATCAGAAGGTTGCGTGTTCGATCCCAGTCGTAACCCTAACCCTAACCTCCACTGATATCCATGACTCTGGATCAGAAGGTTGCGTGTTCGATCCCAGTCGTAACCCTAACCCTAACCGCCACTGATGTCCATGACTCTGGATCAGAAGGTTGCGTGTTCGATCCCAGTCATAACCCTAACCCTAACCTCTACTGATGTCCATGACTCTGGATCAGAAGGTTGCGTGTTCGATCCCAGTCGTAACCCTAACCTCCACTGATGTCCATGACTCTGGATCAGAAGGTTGCGTGTTCGATCCCAGTCGTAACCCTAACCCTAACCTCCACTGATGTCCATGACTCTGGATCAGAAGGTTGCGTGTTCGATCCCAGTCGTAACCCTAACCCTAACCTCCACTGATGTCCATGACTCTGGATCAGAAGGTTGCGTGTTCGATCCCAGTCGTAACCCTAACCCTAACCTCCACTGATGTCCATGACTCTGGATCAGAAGGTTGCGTGTTCGATCCCAGTCGTAACCCTAACCCTAACCTCCACTGATGTCCATGACTCTGGATCAGAAGGTTGCGTGTTCGATCCCAGTCGTAACCCTAACCCTAACCTCCACTGATGTCCATGACTCTGGATCAGAAGGTTGCGTGTTCGATCCCAGTCGTAACCCTAACCCTAACCTCCACTGATGTCCATGACTCTGGATCAGAAGGTTGCGTGTTCGATCCCAGTCGTAACCCTAACCCTAACCTCCACTGATGTCCATGACTCTGGATCAGAAGGTTGCGTGTTCGATCCCAGTCGTAACCCTAACCCTAACCTCCACTGATGTCCATGACTCTGGATCAGAAGGTTGCGTGTTCGATCCTAGTCGTAACCCTAACCCTAACCTCCACTGATGTCCATGACTCTGGATCAGAAGGTTGCGTGTTCGATCCCAGTCGTAACCCTAACCCTAACCTCCACTGATGTCCATGACTCTGGATCAGAAGGTTGCGTGTTCGATCCCAGTCGTAACCCTAATCCTAACCTCCACTGATGTCCATGACTCTGGATCAGAAGGTTGCGTGTTCGATCCCAGTCGTAACCCTAACCCTAACCTCCACTGATGTCCATGACTCTGGATCAGAAGGTTGCGTGTTCGATCCCAGTCGTAACCCTAACCCTAACCTCCACTGATGTCCATGACTCTGGATCAGAAGGTTGCGTGTTCGATCCCAGTCGTAACCCTAACCCTAACCTCCACTGATGTCCATGACTCTGGATCAGAAGGTTGCGTGTTCGATCCCAGTCGTAACCCTAACCTCCACTGATGTCCATGACTCTGGATCAGAAGGTTGCGTTTTCGATCCCAGTCGTAACCCTAACCTCCACTGATGTCCATGACTCTGGATCAGAAGGTTGCGTGTTCGATCCCAGTCATGGACACTGGTTTTTTATTTTGGGTTTTAATCCTATCCCAAACCTTAACCCTTACCTTAACAACTCATAACCCTAACCTTAACCCTTACCTTAACAACTCATAACCCTATCCCAAACCCTAACCCTTACCTTAACAACTCATAACCCTATCCCAAACCCTAACCCTTACCTTAACAACTCATAACCCTATCCCAAACCCTAACCCTTACCTTAACAACTAATAACCTTATCCCAAACCCTAACCCTTACCTTAACAACTCATAACCCTATCCCTAACCTTAACCCTTACCATAACATATCATAACCCTATCCCTAACCTTAACCCTTACCTTAACAACTCATAACCCTATCCCTAACCTTAACCCTTATCTTAGCAACTCATAACCCTATCCCTAACCTTAACCCTTATCTTAGCAATTCAGAATTAATGCCTAAACTTAACCTTCAACTTCGAAATGTGATGTTTGGAGAATGTGGATGAAGGTCTAATTCTGCAGTGAGACACACACACACACACACACACACACACACACACACACACACACACACACACACACACACACACACACACACCCCTCACACAAACACACTGTACTGTACTCCACTCTGCTCTCCTCTCCTGTACTCTACTCTACACTGCTGTACTGTACTCTGCTGTACTGTACTCCACTCTGCTCTCCTCTCCTGTACTCTACTCTACCCTGCTGTACTGTACTCTGCTCTACTCTACACTGCTGTACTGTACTCTGCTGTACTGTACTCTGCTCTACCCTGCTGTACTGTATTCTGCTGTACTCTGCTCTGCTCTGCTCTACCCGGCTGTACTGTACTCTGCTGTACTCTGCTGTATTATACTCTACTCTACTCTGTGATCTACTCTGCTCTGTGATCTACTCTACTCTGCTCTGTGATCTACTCTGCTCTGCTCTGTGATCTACTCTACTCTGCTCTGTGATCTACTCTACTCTGCTCTGTGATCTACTTTGCTCTGTGCTCTACTCTACTCTGCTCTGTGATCTAATCTACTCTGCTCTGTGATCTACTCTACTCTGCTCTGTGATCTACTCTGCTCTGTGCTCTCCTCTACTCTGCTCTGTGATCTACTCTACTCTGCTCTGTGATCTAATCTGCTCTGTGATCTACTCTACTCTACTCTAATCTGCTCTGTGCTCTACTCTGCTCTACACACAGAGACACAAACTCTACTCTACTCTGCTCTATTCTCTGCTCTACCCTATGCTAATCTACTCTACTCTGCTCTACACTGCACTCTGCACTCTACTCTGCTCTGTGCTCTGTTTTTCTGTTTTAGTCTGCTCTGTGCTCTACTCTACTCTGCTCTACTTGGCTCAGCTGTACTATACTCTGCTCTACTATACTCTACTCTGTGATCTACTCTACTCTGCAGGTAGCTTAGTGGTTAAGAGCGTTGTGCCAGTAACCAAAAGGTCTCTGGTTCTAATCCCCGAGCTGACTAGGTGAAAAATCTGTCGATGTGCCCTTGAGCAAGGCACTTAACCCTAATTGCTCCTGTAAGTCGCTCTGGATAAGAGCGTCTGCTAAATGACTAAAAATGTAAAAATGTAAAATACTCTACTCTGCGCTACGCTCTAATCTGCTCGGCTCTACTCTGCTTTGCTCTACTCTGCTCTGTGCTCTACTCTACTCTGTTCTACTCTGCTCTACTCTATGTTCTACTCTGCTCTACTCTACTTTACTCTGCGCTATGCTCTAATCTGCTCGGCTCTACTCTGTGTTCTACTCTACTCTACTATACTCTGCTATACTCTATTCTGCTCTCTGCTCTACCCTATGCTGCTCTACACTTACTCTAATCTGCTCTGCTCCACTCTACTCTACTATACTCTGCCCTAATATACTCTGCTATACTCTGCTCGGCTCTACTATACTCTGCCCGACTATACTCTGCTATACTCTGTGATCTGCTCTACTATACTCTGCCCTACTATACTCTGCTCTACTCTGTGCTCTGCTCTACTCCACTCTACTCTGCTCTACTTTACTCTGCTCTACTCTACTCTGTTCTACTCTGTTTTAGTCTACTCTGTGATTTACTCTACTCTACTCTGCTCCACTCTGTTCTGTGCTCTGCTCTACTCTGCTCTTCTCTGTTTTACTCCGCGCTGTGCTTTACTCTGCTTTACTCTGCTCGGATCTACTCCGCTCTAATCTACTCTGCGCTCTACCCGGCTGTACTCTGCACAGCTCTACTCTGCGCTCTGCTGTAATCTAATCTGCTCTGCTCTACTTTGCTCGGCTCTACTCTGCTTTGCTCAGCTCTACTCTGTGTCTACTCTACTCTGCTCTGCTCTGTGACCTTCTCTACTCTGCTCTAATTTACTCTGCTCTGTGCTGTACTCTGCACTGCTCTACTCTGTTCTACTTTGCTCTGTGTTCTACTCTGCACTGCTCTACTCTGTTCTACTTTGCTCTGTGCTCTACTGTGCTGTACTCTACTCTGTTCTACTCTGCTTTGTTTTACTCTGCTCTGTTTTACTCTGCTCTGTGCTATACTCTGCTCCGCTCTACTCTACTCTACCTTGCTGTACTATACTCTGCTCTGCTCTACTCTACTCAGCTCTGTGCTCTACTCTAATCTACTTTATGCTGTGCTCTACTCTGCTCTTTTCTACTCTGCGCTCTACTCTACTATTTTCTGCTCTACTCTGCTCTACTATACTTTGTTCTGCTCTATTCTGCTTTACTCTACTCTTCTCTGTTTTACTCCACTCTGTGCTCTACTCTGCTTTACTCTACTCCGCTCTGCTCTACTCTGCGCTCTACCCTACACTGCTGTAGTCTACTCTACTCTGCTCTATGCTCTACTCTGCTCTATGCTCTACTCTGCTCTACCCTACGCTTTTTTAGTCTGCTCTCTGCTCTGCTCTCCTCTGCTCTACTCTGCTCTACTCTGTTTTTCTATCCTCTGTGCTCTGCTCTACTCTGTTCTACTCTGCTCTGTGAAATACTCTGCTCTGCTCTACTCTACTCTACCCTGCATGTCTGTACTCAGCTCTGCTCTGCTATACTCTACTCTGCTCTACTTTGTGCTCGACTCTACTCTGTGTTTTACTCTACTCTGTGTTCTACTCTGCTCCACTCTGCTCCGCTCTACTCTGCTCTACTCTGCTCTACTCTACTCTGCTCTGCTCTGCTCTACTTTGTGGTCGACTCTGCTCGACTCTGCTCTGTGCTCTCATCTGCTCTGTGATCTACTTTGCTTGCCTCTACTCTGTGTTCTACTCTACTATGCTCTACTCTGCACTACTCTACTCATCTCTATGCTGTATTCTACTCTGCTCTGTGCTCTCCTCTACTCTGCTCTTTGCTGTACTCTGCACTGCTCTACTTTGCTCTGTGCTCTACTCTGCTCTGTTCTAATCTACTCTACTCTATTCTAATCTACTCTGCGCTGCTCTAATCTACTCTGCTCGGCTCTACTCTGTGTTCTACTCTATGCTCTACTCTGTTCTACTCTGCTCTGGAATCTATTCTACTCTGCTATGTCCTACTCTGCACTCTGCTCTACTCTGTTTTACTCTGCTCTACTCTGTACTGTACTCTGCACTGCTCTACTCTGTTCTACTCTGCTATGTGCTCTACTCTGCTCTGTTTTACTCTGCTCTGTGATATACTCTGCTCCGCTCTACTCTGCAGTACTGTACTCTGCTCTACACTACTCAGCTCTGTGCTCTACTCAGCTCTGTGCTCTACTTTGCTCGCCTCTACTCTGTACTCTACTCATCTCTACGCTGTACTCTGCTCTATTCTACTCTGCTCTGTGGTCTACTCTGCTCTACTCTACTCTGTACTCTAATCATCTCTACGCTGTACTCTGCTCTATTCTGTACTCTGCTATACACTACTCAGCTCTGTGCTCTACTCTGCTCTGTGACCTACTCTGCTCTACTCTACATTTACATTTACATTTTAGTCATTTAGTAGACGCTCTTATCCAGAGCGACTTACAGTTAGTGAGTGCATACATTTTCATACTGACTCTACTCTGCTCTTTGCTGTACTGTACTCTGCTCTACACTACTCAGCTCTGTGCTCTACTCATATATACTCTAATCTACTCTGCTCAACTTTGTAGAACTCTGTGTTCTACTCTACACTACGGTCTACTCTGCTCCACTCTGCTTTACTCTACTCTGCTATACTCTGCTCTGCTCTAATTTGTGCTCGACTCTGCTCTACCCTGCTCTGTGCTGTACTCTACTCTACTACAGTGTTGTAGAGGAGACCAGGCCATGTCTGACGCAGTACTACAGTGTTGTAGTGGAGACCAGGCCATGTCTGACGCAGTACTACAGTGTTGTAGTGGAGACCAGGCCATGTCTGTCTGACGCAGTACTGCAGTGTTGTAGAGGAGACCAGGCCATGTCTGTCTGACGCAGTACTACAGTGTTGTAGTGGAGACCAGGCCATGTCTGACGCAGTACTACAGTGTTGTAGTGGAGACCAGGCCATGTCTGACGCAGTACTACAGTGTTGTAGAGGAGACCAGGCCATGTCTGTCTGACGCAGTACTACAGTGTTGTAGTGGAGACCAGGCCATGTCTGTCTGACGCAGTACTACAGTGTTGTAGTGGAGACCAGGCCATGTCTGTCTGACGCAGTACTACAGTGTTGTAGTGGAGACCAGGCCATGTCTGACGCAGTACTACAGTGTTGTAGTGGAGATCAGGCCATGTCTGTCTGACGCAGTACCACAGTGTTGTGGTGGAGACCAGGCCATGTCTGTCTGACGCAGTACTACAGTGTTGTAGTGGAGACCAGGCCATGTCTGACCCAGTACTACAGTGTTGTAGTGGAGACCAGGCCATGTCTGTCTGACGCAGTACTACAGTGTTGTAGTGGAGACCAGGCCATGTCTGTCTGACGCAGTACTACAGTGTTGTAGTGGAGACCAGGCCATGTCTGTCTGACGCAGTACTACAGTGTTGTAGTGGAGACCAGGCCATGTCTGTCTGACGCAGTACTACAGTGTTGTAGTGGAGACCAGGCCATGTCTGTCTGACGCAGTACCACAGTGTTGTAGTGGAGACCAGGCCATGTCTGTCTGACGCAGTACTACAGTGTTGTAGTGGAGACCAGGCCATGTCTGTCTGACGCAGTACTACAGTGTTGTAGTGGAGACCAGACCATGTCTGACGCAGTACTACAGTGTTGTAGTGGAGACCAGGCCATGTCTGTCTGACGCAGTACTACAGTGTTGTAGTGGAGACCAGGCCATGTCTGTCTGACGCAGTACTACAGTGTTGTAGAGGAGACCAGGCCATGTCTGTCTGACGCAGTACTGCAGTGTTGTAGAGGAGACCAGGCCATGTCTGTCTGACGCAGTACTACAGTGTTGTAGTGGAGACCAGGCCATGTCTGTCTGACGCAGTACTACAGTGTTGTAGTGGAGACCAGGCCATGTCTGTCTGACGCAGTACTACAGTGTTGTAGTGGAGACCAGGCCATGTCTGTCTGACGCAGTACTACAGTGTTGTAGAGGAGACCAGGCCATGTCTGACGCAGTACTACAGTGTTGTAGTGGAGACCAGGCCATGTCTGTCTGACGCAGTACTACAGTGTTGTAGTGGAGACCAGGCCATGTCTGACGCAGTACTACAGTGTTGTAGTGGAGACCAGGCCATGTCTGACGCAGTACTACAGTGTTGTAGTGGAGACCAGGCCATGTCTGACGCAGTACTGCAGTGTTGTAGTGGAGACCAGGCCATGTCTGACGCAGTACTGCAGTGTTGTAGTGGAGACCAGGCCATGTCTGACGCAGTACTGCAGTGTTGTAGTGGAGACCAGGCCATGTCTGACGCAGTACTGCAGTGTTGTAGTGGAGACCAGGCCATGTCTGTCTGACGCAGTACTACAGTGTTGTAGAGGAGACCAGGCCATGTCTGTCTGACGCAGTACTGCAGTGTTGTAGTGGAGACCAGGCCATGTCTGTCTGACGCAGTACTACAGTGTTGTAGTGGAGACCAGGCCATGTCTGACGCAGTACTACAGTGTTGTAGTGGAGACCAGGCCATGTCTGTCTGACGCAGTACTACAGTGTTGTAGTGGAGACCAGGCCATGTCTGACGCAGTACTACAGTGTTGTAGTGGAGACCAGGCCATGTCTGTCTGACGCAGTACTACAGTGTTGTAGTGGAGACCAGGCCATGTCTGTCTGACGCAGTACTACAGTGTTGTAGTGGAGACCAGGCCATGTCTGTCTGACGCAGTACTACAGTGTTGTAGTGGAGACCAGGCCATGTCTGACGCAGTACTGCAGTGTTGTAGTGGAGACCAGGCCATGTCTGTCTGACGCAGTACTACAGTGTTGTAGAGGAGACCAGGCCATGTCTGTCTGACGCAGTACTGCAGTGTTGTAGTGGAGACCAGGCCATGTCTGTCTGACGCAGTACTACAGTGTTGTAGTGGAGACCAGGCCATGTCTGACGCAGTACTACAGTGTTGTAGTGGAGACCAGGCCATGTCTGTCTGACGCAGTACTACAGTGTTGTAGAGGAGACCAGGCCATGTCTGACGCAGTACTACAGTGTTGTAGTGGAGACCAGGCCATGTCTGTCTGACGCAGTACTACAGTGTTGTAGAGGAGACCAGGCCATGTCTGTCTGACGCAGTACTACAGTGTTGTAGAGGAGACCAGGCCATGTCTGTCTGACGCAGTACTGCAGTGTTGTAGTGGAGACCAGGCCATGTCTGAAGCAGTACTGCAGTGTTGTAGTGGAGACCAGGCCATGTCTGTCTGACGCAGTACTACAGTGTTGTAGAGGAGACCAGGCCATGTCTGTCTGACGCAGTACTACAGTGTTGTAGTGGAGACCAGGCCATGTCTGTCTGACGCAGTACTGCAGTGTTGTAGTGGAGACCAGGCCATGTCTGTCTGACGCAGTACTACAGTGTTGTAGTGGAGACCAGGCCATGTCTGTCTGACGCAGTACTACAGTGTTGTAGTGGAGACCAGGCCATGTCTGTCTGACGCAGTACTACAGTGTTGTAGAGGAGACCAGGCCATGTCTGACACAGTACTACAGTGTTGTAGTGGAGACCAGGCCATGTCTGTCTGACGCAGTACTACAGTGTTGTAGAGGAGACCAGGCCATGTCTGTCTGACGCAGTACTGCAGTGTTGTAGAGGAGACCAGGCCATGTCTGACGCAGTACTACAGTGTTGTAGTGGAGACCAGGCCATGTCTGTCTGACGCAGTACTACAGTGTTGTAGAGGAGACCAGGCCATGTCTGACGCAGTACTACAGTGTTGTAGAGGAGACCAGGCCATGTCTGACGCAGTACTACAGTGTTGTAGAGGAGACCAGGCCATGTCTGACGCAGTACTACAGTGTTGTAGTGGAGACCAGGCCATGTCTGACGCAGTACTACAGTGTTGTAGTGGAGACCAGGCCATGTCTGACGCAGTACTACAGTGTTGTAGAGGAGACCAGGCCATGTCTGACGCAGTACTACAGTGTTGTAGAGGAGACCAGGCCATGTCTGACGCAGTACTACAGTGTTGTAGTGGAGACCAGGCCATGTCTGTCTGACGCAGTACTACAGTGTTGTAGAGGAGACCAGGCCATGTCTGACGCAGTACTACAGTGTTGTAGTGGAGACCAGGCCATGTCTGACGCAGTACTACAGTGTTGTAGTGGAGACCAGGCCATGTCTGACGCAGTACTACAGTGTTGTAGTGGAGACCAGGCCATGTCTGACGCAGTACTACAGTGTTGTAGTGGAGACCAGGCCATGTCTGTCTGACGCTGTACTACAGTGTTGTAGTGGAGACCAGGCCATGTCTGACGCAGTACTACAGTGTTGTAGTGGAGACCAGGCCATGTCTGACGCAGTACTACAGTGTTGTAGTGGAGACCAGGCCATGTCTGACGCAGTACTGCAGTGTTGTAGTGGAGACTAGGCCATGTCTGACGCAGTACTACAGTGTTGTAGTGGAGACCAGGCCATGTCTGACGCAGTACTACAGTGTTGTAGTGGAGACCAGGCCATGTCTGTCTGACGCTGTACTACAGTGTTGTAGTGGAGACCAGGCCATGTCTGACGCAGTACTACAGTGTTGTAGTGGAGACCAGGCCATGTCTGACGCAGTACTACAGTGTTGTAGTGGAGACCAGGCCATGTCTGACGCAGTACTACAGTGTTGTAGTGGAGACCAGGCCATGTCTGACGCAGTACTACAGTGTTGTAGTGGAGACCAGGCCATGTCTGACGCAGTACTACAGTGTTGTAGAGGAGACCAGGCCATGTCTGACGCAGTACTACAGTGTTGTAGTGGAGACCAGGCCATGTCTGACGCAGTACTACAGTGTTGTAGTGGAGACCAGGCCATGTCTGACGCAGTACTACAGTGTTGTAGTGGAGACCAGGCCATGTCTGACGCAGTACTACAGTGTTGTAGTGGAGACCAGGCCATGTCTGACGCAGTACTACAGTGTTGTAGAGGAGACCAGGCCATGTCTGACGCAGTACTACAGTGTTGTAGAGGAGACCAGGCCATGTCTGACGCAGTACTACAGTGTTGTAGTGGAGACCAGGCCATGTCTGACGCAGTACTACAGTGTTGTAGTGGAGACCAGGCCATGTCTGACGCAGTACTACAGTGTTGTAGTGGAGACCAGGTCATGTCTGACGCAGTACTACAGTGTTGTAGTGGAGACCAGGCCATGTCTGTCTGACGCAGTACTACAGTGTTGTAGTGGAGACCAGGCCATGTCTGACGCAGTACTACAGTGTTGTAGTGGAGACCAGGCCATGTCTGACTGACGCAGTACTACAGTGTTGTAGAGGAGACCAGGCCATGTCTGTCTGATGCAGTACTACAGTGTTGTAGTGGAGACCAGGCCATGTCTGACGCAGTACTACAGTGTTGTAGTGGAGACCAGGCCATGTCTGTCTGATGCAGTACTACAGTGTTGTAGTGGAGACCAGGCCATGTCTGTCTGACGCAGTACTACAGTGTTGTAGAGGAAACCAGGCCATGTCTGACGCAGTACTACAGTGTTGTAGTGGAGACCAGGCCATGTCTGAGCAGTACTACAGTGTTGTAGAGGAGACCAGGCCATGTCTGTCTGACGCAGTACTACAGTGTTGTAGTGGAGACCAGGCCATGTCTGACGCAGTACTACAGTGTTGTAGTGGAGACCAGGCCATGTCTGACGCAGTACTACAGTGTTGTAGTGGAGACCAGGCCATGTCTGACGCAGTACTACAGTGTTGTAGTGGAGACCAGGCCATGTCTGACGCAGTACTACAGTGTTGTAGAGGAGACCAGGCCATGTCTGACGCAGTACTACAGTGTTGTAGTGGAGACCAGGCCATGTCTGACACAGTACTACAGTGTTATAGTGGAGACCAGGCCATGTCTGACGCAGTACTACAGTGTTGTAGAGGAGACCAGGCCATGTCTGTCTGACGCAGTACTACAGTGTTGTAGTGGAGACCAGGCCATGTCTGTCTGACGCAGTACTACAGTGTTGTAGAGGAGACCAGGCCATGTCTGACGCAGTACTACAGTGTTGTAGTGGAGACCAGGCCATGTCTGACGCAGTACTACAGTGTTGTAGAGGAGACCAGGCCATGTCTGACGCAGTACTACAGTGTTGTAGAGGAGACCAGGCCATGTCTGACGCAGTACTACAGTGTTGTAGTGGAGACCAGGCCATGTCTGTCTGACGCAGTACTACAGTGTTGTAGAGGAGACCAGGCCATGTCTGACGCAGTACTACAGTGTTGTAGTGGAGACCAGGCCATGTCTGACGCAGTACTACAGTGTTGTAGTGGAGACCAGGCCATGTCTGACGCAGTACTACAGTGTTGTAGTGGAGACCAGGCCATGTCTGACGCAGTACTACAGTGTTGTAGTGGAGACCAGGCCATGTCTGTCTGACGCTGTACTACAGTGTTGTAGTGGAGACCAGGCCATGTCTGACGCAGTACTACAGTGTTGTAGTGGAGACCAGGCCATGTCTGACGCAGTACTACAGTGTTGTAGTGGAGACCAGGCCATGTCTGACGCAGTACTGCAGTGTTGTAGTGGAGACTAGGCCATGTCTGACGCAGTACTACAGTGTTGTAGTGGAGACCAGGCCATGTCTGACGCAGTACTACAGTGTTGTAGAGGAGACCAGGCCATGTCTGTCTGACGCAGTACTACAGTGTTGTAGTGGAGACCAGGCCATGTCTGTCTGACGCAGTACTACAGTGTTGTAGAGGAGACCAGGCCATGTCTGACGCAGTACTACAGTGGTGTAGTGGAGACAAGGCCATGTCTGACGCAGTACTACAGTGTTGTAGAGGAGACCAGGCCATGTCTGACGCAGTACTACAGTGTTGTAGTGGAGACCAGGCCATGTCTGACGCAGTACTACAGTGTTGTAGAGGAGACCAGGCCATGTCTGTCTGACGCAGTACTACAGTGTTGTAGTGGAGACCAGGCCATGTCTGACGCAGTACTACAGTGTTGTAGTGAGACCAGGCCATGTCTGACGCAGTACTACAGTGTTGTAGTGGAGACCAGGCCATGTCTGACGCAGTACTACAGTGTTGTAGTGGAGACCAGGCCATGTCTGACGCAGTACTACAGTGTTGTAGAGGAGACCAGGCCATGTCTGACGCAGTACTACAGTGTTGTAGTGGAGACCAGGCCATGTCTGACGCAGTACTACAGTGTTATAGTGGAGACCAGGCCATGTCTGACGCAGTACTACAGTGTTGTAGAGGAGACCAGGCCATGTCTGTCTGATGCAGTACTACAGTGTTGTAGTGGAGACCAGGCCATGTCTGACGCAGTACTACAGTGTTGTAGTGGAGACCAGGCCATGTCTGACGCAGTACTACAGTGTTGTAGTGGAGACCAGGCCATGTCTGTCTGACGCAGTACTACAGTGTTGTAGTGGAGACCAGGCCATGTCTGACGCAGTACTACAGTGTTGTAGTGGAGACCAGGCCATGTCTGACGCAGTACTACAGTGTTGTAGTGGAGACCAGGCCATGTCTGACGCAGTACTACAGTGTTGTAGAGGAGACCAGGCCATGTCTGACGCAGTACTACAGTGTTGTAGTGGAGACCAGGCCATGTCTGTCTGACGCAGTACTACAGTGTTGTAGTGGAGACCAGGCCATGTCTGACGCAGTACTACAGTGTTGTAGTGGAGACCAGGCCATGTCTGACGCAGTACTACAGTGTTGTAGTGGAGACCAGGCCATGTCTGTCTGACGCAGTACTACAGTGTTGTAGTGGAGACCAGGCCATGTCTGTCTGACGGAGTACTACAGTGTTGTAGTGGAGACCAGGCCATGTCTGACGCAGTACTACAGTGTTGTAGAGGAGACCAGGCCATGTCTGACGGAGTACTACAGTGTTGTAGTGGAGACCAGGCCATGTCTGACGCAGTACTACAGTGTTGTAGTGGAGACCAGGCCATGTCTGTCTGACGGAGTACTACAGTGTTGTAGAGGAGACCAGGCCATGTCTGACAGAGTACTACAGTGTTGTAGTGGAGACCAGGCCATGTCTGACGCAGTACTACAGTGTTGTAGTGGAGACCAGGCCATGTCTGACGCAGTACTACAGTGTTGTAGTGGAGACCAGGCCATGTCTGACGCAGTACTACAGTGTTGTAGTGGAGACCAGGCCATGTCTGACGCAGTACTACAGTGTTGTAGTGGAGACCAGGCCATGTCTGACGCAGTACTACAGTGTTGTAGAGGAGACCAGGCCATGTCTGACGCAGTACTACAGTGTTGTAGTGGAGACCAGGCCATGTCTGACGCAGTACTACAGTGTTGTAGTGGATACCAGGCCATGTCTGTCTGACGCAGTACTACAGTGTT
This sequence comes from Coregonus lavaretus, assembly GCF_964263955.1. Lineage (NCBI taxonomy): Eukaryota > Metazoa > Chordata > Actinopteri > Salmoniformes > Salmonidae > Coregonus > Coregonus lavaretus. The sequence goes on from NW_028156331.1 coordinate 61,413, forward strand.
GTAGTGGAGACCAGGCCATGTCTGTCTGACGCAGTACTACAGTGTTGTAGTGGAGACCAGGCCATGTCTGACGCAGTACTACAGTGTTGTAGTGGAGACCAGGCCATGTCTGACGCAGTACTACAGTGTTGTAGTGGAGACCAGGCCATGTCTGTCGCAGTACTACAGTGTTGTAGAGGAGACCAGGCCATGTCTGACGCAGTACTACAGTGTTGTAGTGGAGACCAGGCCATGTCTGTCTGACGCAGTACTACAGTGTTGTAGTGGAGACCAGGCCATGTCTGACGCAGTACTACAGTGTTGTAGTGGAGACCAGGCCATGTCTGTCTGACGCAGTACTACAGTGTTGTAGAGGAGACCAGGCCATGTCTGTCTGACGCAGTACTACAGTGTTGTAGTGGAGACCAGGCCATGTCTGACGCAGTACTACAGTGTTGTAGTGGAGACCAGGCCATGTCTGACGCAGTACTACAGTGTTGTAGTGGAGACCAGGCCATGTCTGTCTGACGCAGTACTACAGTGTTGTAGAGGAGACCAGGCCATGTCTGACGCAGTACTACAGTGTTGTAGTGGAGACCAGGCCATGTCTGACGCAGTACTACAGTGTTGTAGTGGAGACCAGGCCATGTCTGACGCAGTACTACAGTGTTGTAGTGGAGACCAGGCCATGTCTGTCTGACGCAGTACTACAGTGTTGTAGTGGAGACCAGGCCATGTCTGACGCAGTACTACAGTGTTGTAGTGGAGACCAGGCCATGTCTGACGCAGTACTACAGTGTTGTAGTGGAGACCAGGCCATGTCTGACGCAGTACTACAGTGTTGTAGTGGAGACCAGGCCATGTCTGACGCAGTACTACAGTGTTGTAGTGGAGACCAGGCCATGTCTGTCTGACGCAGTACTACAGTGTTGTAGTGGAGACCAGGCCATGTCTGACGCAGTACTACAGTGTTGTAGTGGAGACCAGGCCATGTCTGTCTGACGCAGTACTACAGTGTTGTAGTGGAGACCAGGCCATGTCTGTCTGACGCAGTACTACAGTGTTGTAGTGGAGTCCAGGCCATGTCTGACGCAGTACTACAGTGTTGTAGTGGAGACCAGTCCATGTCTGACGCAGTACTACAGTGTTGTAGTGGAGACCAGGTCATGTCTGACGCAGTACTACAGTGTTGTAGTGGAGACCAGGCCATGTCTGACGCAGTACTACAGTGTTGTAGTGGAGACCAGGCCATGTCTGACGCAGTACTACAGTGTTGTAGAGGAGACCAGGCCATGTCTGTCTGACGCAGTACTACAGTGTTGTAGTGGAGACCAGGCCATGTCTGACGCAGTACTACAGTGTTGTAGTGGAGACCAGGCCATGTCTGACGCAGTACTACAGTGTTGTAGTGGAGACCAGGCCATGTCTGACGCAGTACTACAGTGTTTTAGTGGAGACCAGGCCATGTCTGATGCAGTACTACAGTGTTGTAGTGGAGACCAGGCCATGTCTGTCTGACGCAGTCCTACAGTGTTGTAGTGGAGACCAGGCCATGTCTGACGCAGTACTACAGTGTTGTAGTGGAGACCAGGCCATGTCTGACGCAGTACTACAGTGTTGTAGTGGAGACCAGGCCATGTCTGTCTGACGCAGTACTACAGTGTTGTAGTGGAGACCAGGCCATGTCTGACGCAGTACTACAGTGTTGTAGTGGAGACCAGGCCATGTCTGACGCAGTACTACAGTGTTGTAGTGGAGACCAGGCCATGTCTGTCTGACGCAGTCCTACAGTGTTGTAGTGGAGACCAGGCCATGTCTGACGCAGTACTACAGTGTTGTAGTGGAGACCAGGCCATGTCTGACGCAGTACTACAGTGTTGTAGTGGAGACCAGGCCATGTCTGACGCAGTACTACAGTGTTGTAGTGGAGACCAGGCCATGTCTGTCTGACGCAGTCCTACAGTGTTGTAGTGGAGACCAGGCCATGTCTGACGCAGTACTACAGTGTTGTAGTGGAGACCAGGCCATGTCTGACGCAGTACTACAGTGTTGTAGTGGAGACCAGGCCATGTCTGTCTGACGCAGTACTACAGTGTTGTAGAGGAGACCAGGCCATGTCTGACGCAGTACTACAGTGTTGTAGTGGAGACCAGGCCATGTCTGACGCAGTACTACAGTGTTGTAGTGGAGACCAGGCCATGTCTGACGCAGTACTACAGTGTTGTAGTGGAGACCAGGCCATGTCTGACGCAGTACTACAGTGTTGTAGTGGAGACCAGGCCATGTCTGACGCAGTACTACAGTGTTGTAGAGGAGACCAGGCCATGTCTGACGCAGTACTACAGTGTTGTAGTGGAGACCAGGCCATGTCTGTCTGACGCAGTACTACAGTGTTGTAGTGGAGACCAGGCCATGTCTGTCTGACGCAGTACTACAGTGTTGTAGTGGAGTCCAGGCCATGTCTGACGCAGTACTACAGTGTTGTAGTGGAGACCAGTCCATGTCTGACGCAGTACTACAGTGTTGTAGTGGAGACCAGGTCATGTCTGACGCAGTACTACAGTGTTGTAGTGGAGACCAGGCCATGTCTGACGCAGTAATACAGTGTTGTAGTGGAGACCAGGCCATGTCTGACGCAGTACTACAGTGTTGTAGAGGAGACCAGGCCATGTCTGTCTGACGCAGTACTACAGTGTTGTAGTGGAGACCAGGCCATGTCTGACGCAGTACTACAGTGTTGTAGTGGAGACCAGGCCATGTCTGACGCAGTACTACAGTGTTGTAGTGGAGACCAGGCCATGTCTGACGCAGTACTACAGTGTTTTAGTGGAGACCAGGCCATGTCTGATGCAGTACTACAGTGTTGTAGTGGAGACCAGGCCATGTCTGTCTGACGCAGTCCTACAGTGTTGTAGTGGAGACCAGGCCATGTCTGACGCAGTACTACAGTGTTGTAGTGGAGACCAGGCCATGTCTGACGCAGTACTACAGTGTTGTAGTGGAGACCAGGCCATGTCTGTCTGACGCAGTACTACAGTGTTGTAGTGGAGACCAGGCCATGTCTGACGCAGTACTACAGTGTTGTAGTGGAGACCAGGCCATGTCTGACGCAGTACTACAGTGTTGTAGTGGAGACCAGGCCATGTCTGTCTGACGCAGTCCTACAGTGTTGTAGTGGAGACCAGGCCATGTCTGACGCAGTACTACAGTGTTGTAGTGGAGACCAGGCCATGTCTGACGCAGTACTACAGTGTTGTAGTGGACTCCAGGCCATGTCTGACGCAGTACTACAGTGTTGTAGTGGAGACCAGGCCATGTCTGACGCAGTACTACAGTGTTGTAGTGGAGACCAGGCCATGTCTGTCTGACGCAGTACTACAGTGTTGTAGTGGAGACCAGGCCATGTCTGACGCAGTACTACAGTGTTGTAGAGGAGACCAGGCCATGTCTGACGCAGTACTACAGTGTTGTAGTGGAGACCAGGCCATGTCTGACGCAGTACTACAGTGTTGTAGTGGAGACCAGGCCATGTCTGACGCAGTACTACAGTGTTGTAGTGGAGACCAGGCCATGTCTGTCTGACGCAGTACTACAGTGTTGTAGTGGAGACCAGGCCATGTCTGACGCAGTACTACAGTGTTGTAGTGGAGACCAGGCCATGTCTGACGCAGTACTACAGTGTTGTAGTGGAGACCAGGCCATGTCTGTCTGACGCAGTCCTACAGTGTTGTAGTGGAGACCAGGCCATGTCTGACGCAGTACTACAGTGTTGTAGTGGAGACCAGGCCATGTCTGACGCAGTACTACAGTGTTGTAGTGGACTCCAGGCCATGTCTGACGCAGTACTACAGTGTTGTAGAGGAGACCAGGCCATGTCTGACGCAGTACTACAGTGTTGTAGTGGAGACCAGGCCATGTCTGACGCAGTACTACAGTGTTGTAGAGGAGACCAGGCCATGTCTGTCGCAGTACTACAGTGTTGTAGAGGAGACCAGGCCATGTCTGACTGACGCAGTACTACAGTGTTGTAGTGGAGACCAGGCCATGTCTGACGCAGTACTACAGTGTTGTAGTGGAGACCAGGCCATGTCTGACGCAGTACTACAGTGTTGTAGTGGAGACCAGGCCATGTCTGACGCAGTACTACAGTGTTGTAGAGGAGACCAGGCCATGTCTGACACAGTACTTCAGTGTTGTAGTGGAGACCAGGCCATGTCTGTCTGACGCAGTACTACAGTGTTGTAGAGGAGACCAGGCCATGTCTGACGCAGTACTACAGTGTTGTAGTGGAGACCAGGCCATGTCTGTCTGACGCAGTACTACAGTGTTGTAGTGGAGACCAGGCAATGTCTGACGCAGTACTACAGTGTTGTAGTGGAGACCAGGCCATGTCTGTCTGACGCAGTACTACAGTGTTGTAGAGGAGACCAGGCCATGTCTGTCTGACGCAGTACTACAGTGTTGTAGTGGAGACCAGGCCATGTCTGACGCAGTACTACAGTGTTGTAGTGGAGACCAGGCCATGTCTGACGCAGTACTACAGTGTTGTAGTGGAGACCAGGCCATGTCTGTCTGACGCAGTACTACAGTGTTGTAGAGGAGACCAGGCCATGTCTGACGCAGTACTACAGTGTTGTAGTGGAGACCAGGCCATGTCTGACGCAGTACTACAGTGTTGTAGTGGAGACCAGGCCATGTCTGACGCAGTACTACAGTGTTGTAGTGGAGACCAGGCCATGTCTGTCTGACGCAGTACTACAGTGTTGTAGTGGAGACCAGGCCATGTCTGACGCAGTACTACAGTGTTGTAGTGGAGACCAGGCCATGTCTGACGCAGTACTACAGTGTTGTAGTGGAGACCAGGCCATGTCTGACGCAGTACTACAGTGTTGTAGTGGAGACCAGGCCATGTCTGACGCAGTACTACAGTGTAGTAGTGGAGACCAGGCCATGTCTGTCTGACGCAGTACTACAGTGTTGTAGTGGAGACCAGGCCATGTCTGACGCAGTACTACAGTGTTGTAGTGGAGACCAGGCCATGTCTGTCTGACGCAGTACTACAGTGTTGTAGTGGAGACCAGGCCATGTCTGTCTGACGCAGTACTACAGTGTTGTAGTGGAGACCAGTCCATGTCTGACGCAGTACTACAGTGTTGTAGTGGAGACCAGGTCATGTCTGACGCAGTACTACAGTGTTGTAGTGGAGACCAGGCCATGTCTGACGCAGTACTACAGTGTTGTAGTGGAGACCAGGCCATGTCTGACGCAGTACTACAGTGTTGTAGAGGAGACCAGGCCATGTCTGTCTGACGCAGTACTACAGTGTTGTAGTGGAGACCAGGCCATGTCTGACGCAGTACTACAGTGTTGTAGTGGAGACCAGGCCATGTCTGTCTGACGCAGTACTACAGTGTTGTAGTGGAGACCAGGCCATGTCTGACGCAGTACTACAGTGTTGTAGTGGAGACCAGGCCATGTCTGACGCAGTACTACAGTGTTTTAGTGGAGACCAGGCCATGTCTGATGCAGTACTACAGTGTTGTAGTGGAGACCAGGCCATGTCTGTCTGACGCAGTCCTACAGTGTTGTAGTGGAGACCAGGCCATGTCTGACGCAGTACTACAGTGTTGTAGTGGAGACCAGGCCATGTCTGACGCAGTACTACAGTGTTGTAGTGGAGACCAGGCCATGTCTGTCTGACGCAGTACTACAGTGTTGTAGTGGAGACCAGGCCATGTCTGACGCAGTACTACAGTGTTGTAGTGGAGACCAGGCCATGTCTGACGCAGTACTACAGTGTTGTAGTGGAGACCAGGCCATGTCTGTCTGACGCAGTCCTACAGTGTTGTAGTGGAGACCAGGCCATGTCTGACGCAGTACTACAGTGTTGTAGTGGAGACCAGGCCATGTCTGACGCAGTACTACAGTGTTGTAGTGGAGACCAGGCCATGTCTGACGCAGTACTACAGTGTTGTAGTGGAGACCAGGCCATGTCTGTCTGACGCAGTCCTACAGTGTTGTAGTGGAGACCAGGCCATGTCTGACGCAGTACTACAGTGTTGTAGTGGAGACCAGGCCATGTCTGACGCAGTACTACAGTGTTGTAGTGGAGACCAGGCCATGTCTGTCTGACGCAGTACTACAGTGTTGTAGAGGAGACCAGGCCATGTCTGACGCAGTACTACAGTGTTGTAGTGGAGACCAGGCCATGTCTGACGCAGTACTACAGTGTTGTAGTGGAGACCAGGCCATGTCTGACGCAGTACTACAGTGTTGTAGTGGAGACCAGGCCATGTCTGACGCAGTACTACAGTGTTGTAGTGGAGACCAGGCCATGTCTGACGCAGTACTACAGTGTTGTAGAGGAGACCAGGCCATGTCTGACGCAGTACTACAGTGTTGTAGTGGAGACCAGGCCATGTCTGTCTGACGCAGTACTACAGTGTTGTAGTGGAGACCAGGCCATGTCTGTCTGACGCAGTACTACAGTGTTGTAGTGGAGTCCAGGCCATGTCTGACGCAGTACTACAGTGTTGTAGTGGAGACCAGTCCATGTCTGACGCAGTACTACAGTGTTGTAGTGGAGACCAGGTCATGTCTGACGCAGTACTACAGTGTTGTAGTGGAGACCAGGCCATGTCTGACGCAGTAATACAGTGTTGTAGTGGAGACCAGGCCATGTCTGACGCAGTACTACAGTGTTGTAGAGGAGACCAGGCCATGTCTGTCTGACGCAGTACTACAGTGTTGTAGTGGAGACCAGGCCATGTCTGACGCAGTACTACAGTGTTGTAGTGGAGACCAGGCCATGTCTGACGCAGTACTACAGTGTTGTAGTGGAGACCAGGCCATGTCTGACGCAGTACTACAGTGTTTTAGTGGAGACCAGGCCATGTCTGATGCAGTACTACAGTGTTGTAGTGGAGACCAGGCCATGTCTGTCTGACGCAGTCCTACAGTGTTGTAGTGGAGACCAGGCCATGTCTGACGCAGTACTACAGTGTTGTAGTGGAGACCAGGCCATGTCTGACGCAGTACTACAGTGTTGTAGTGGAGACCAGGCCATGTCTGTCTGACGCAGTACTACAGTGTTGTAGTGGAGACCAGGCCATGTCTGACGCAGTACTACAGTGTTGTAGTGGAGACCAGGCCATGTCTGACGCAGTACTACAGTGTTGTAGTGGAGACCAGGCCATGTCTGTCTGACGCAGTCCTACAGTGTTGTAGTGGAGACCAGGCCATGTCTGACGCAGTACTACAGTGTTGTAGTGGAGACCAGGCCATGTCTGACGCAGTACTACAGTGTTGTAGTGGACTCCAGGCCATGTCTGACGCAGTACTACAGTGTTGTAGTGGAGACCAGGCCATGTCTGACGCAGTACTACAGTGTTGTAGTGGAGACCAGGCCATGTCTGTCTGACGCAGTACTACAGTGTTGTAGTGGAGACCAGGCCATGTCTGACGCAGTACTACAGTGTTGTAGAGGAGACCAGGCCATGTCTGACGCAGTACTACAGTGTTGTAGTGGAGACCAGGCCATGTCTGACGCAGTACTACAGTGTTGTAGTGGAGACCAGGCCATGTCTGACGCAGTACTACAGTGTTGTAGTGGAGACCAGGCCATGTCTGTCTGACGCAGTACTACAGTGTTGTAGTGGAGACCAGGCATGTCTGACGCAGTACTACAGTGTTGTAGTGGAGACCAGGCCATGTCTGACGCAGTACTACAGTGTTGTAGTGGAGACCAGGCCATGTCTGTCTGACGCAGTCCTACAGTGTTGTAGTGGAGACCAGGCCATGTCTGACGCAGTACTACAGTGTTGTAGTGGAGACCAGGCCATGTCTGACGCAGTACTACAGTGTTGTAGTGGACTCCAGGCCATGTCTGACGCAGTACTACAGTGTTGTAGAGGAGACCAGGCCATGTCTGACGCAGTACTACAGTGTTGTAGTGGAGACCAGGCCATGTCTGACGCAGTACTACAGTGTTGTAGAGGAGACCAGGCCATGTCTGTCGCAGTACTACAGTGTTGTAGAGGAGACCAGGCCATGTCTGACTGACGCAGTACTACAGTGTTGTAGTGGAGACCAGGCCATGTCTGACGCAGTACTACAGTGTTGTAGTGGAGACCAGGCCATGTCTGACGCAGTACTACAGTGTTGTAGTGGAGACCAGGCCATGTCTGACGCAGTACTACAGTGTTGTAGAGGAGACCAGGCCATGTCTGACACAGTACTTCAGTGTTGTAGTGGAGACCAGGCCATGTCTGTCTGACGCAGTACTACAGTGTTGTAGAGGAGACCAGGCCATGTCTGACGCAGTACTACAGTGTTGTAGTGGAGACCAGGCCATGTCTGTCTGACGCAGTACTACAGTGTTGTAGTGGAGACCAGGCAATGTCTGACGCAGTACTACAGTGTTGTAGTGGAGACCAGGCCATGTCTGTCTGACGCAGTACTACAGTGTTGTAGAGGAGACCAGGCCATGTCTGTCTGACGCAGTACTACAGTGTTGTAGTGGAGACCAGGCCATGTCTGACGCAGTACTACAGTGTTGTAGTGGAGACCAGGCCATGTCTGACGCAGTACTACAGTGTTGTAGTGGAGACCAGGCCATGTCTGTCTGACGCAGTACTACAGTGTTGTAGAGGAGACCAGGCCATGTCTGACGCAGTACTACAGTGTTGTAGTGGAGACCAGGCCATGTCTGACGCAGTACTACAGTGTTGTAGTGGAGACCAGGCCATGTCTGACGCAGTACTACAGTGTTGTAGTGGAGACCAGGCCATGTCTGTCTGACGCAGTACTACAGTGTTGTAGTGGAGACCAGGCCATGTCTGACGCAGTACTACAGTGTTGTAGTGGAGACCAGGCCATGTCTGACGCAGTACTACAGTGTTGTAGTGGAGACCAGGCCATGTCTGACGCAGTACTACAGTGTTGTAGTGGAGACCAGGCCATGTCTGACGCAGTACTACAGTGTTGTAGTGGAGACCAGGCCATGTCTGTCTGACGCAGTACTACAGTGTTGTAGTGGAGACCAGGCCATGTCTGACGCAGTACTACAGTGTTGTAGTGGAGACCAGGCCATGTCTGTCTGACGCAGTACTACAGTGTTGTAGTGGAGACCAGGCCATGTCTGTCTGACGCAGTACTACAGTGTTGTAGTGGAGACCAGTCCATGTCTGACGCAGTACTACAGTGTTGTAGTGGAGACCAGGTCATGTCTGACGCAGTACTACAGTGTTGTAGTGGAGACCAGGCCATGTCTGACGCAGTACTACAGTGTTGTAGTGGAGACCAGGCATGTCTGACGCAGTACTACAGTGTTGTAGAGGAGACCAGGCCATGTCTGTCTGACGCAGTACTACAGTGTTGTAGTGGAGACCAGGCCATGTCTGACGCAGTACTACAGTGTTGTAGTGGAGACCAGGCCATGTCTGTCTGACGCAGTACTACAGTGTTGTAGTGGAGACCAGGCCATGTCTGACGCAGTACTACAGTGTTGTAGTGGAGACCAGGCCATGTCTGACGCAGTACTACAGTGTTGTAGTGGAGACCAGGCCATGTCTGTCTGACGCAGTACTACAGTGTTGTAGTGGAGACCAGGCCATGTCTGACGCAGTACTACAGTGTTGTAGTGGAGACCAGGCCATGTCTGACACAGTACTACAGTGTTGTAGTGGAGACCAGGCCATGTCTGACGCAGTACTACAGTGTTGTAGAGGATACCAGGCCATGTCTGACGCAGTACTACAGTGTTGTAGTGGAGACCAGGCCATGTCTGACGCAGTACTACAGTGTTGTAGTGGAGACCAGGCCATGTCTGACGCAGTACTACTGTGTTGTAGTGGAGACCAGGCCATGTCTGACGCAGTACTACAGTGTTGTAGTGAAGACCAGGCCATGTCTGTCTGACGCAGTACTACAGTGTTGTAGAGGAGACCAGGCCATGTCTGACGCAGTACTACAGTGTTGTAGTGGAGACCAGGCCATGTCTGACGCAGTACTACAGTGTTGTAGTGGAGACCAGGCCATGTCTGACGCAGTACTACAGTGTTGTAGAGGAGACCAGGCCATGTCTGACGCAGTACTACAGTGTTGTAGAGGAGACCAGGCCATGTCTGACGCAGTACTACAGTGTTGTAGTGGAGACCAGGCCATGTCTTTCTGACGCAGTACTACAGTGTTGTAGTGGAGACCAGGCCATGTCTGACGCAGTACTACAGTGTTGTAGTGGAGACCAGGCCATGTCTGTCTGAAGCAGTACTACAGTGTTGTAGTGGAGACCAGGCCATGTCTTTCTGACGCAGTACTACAGTGTTGTAGAGGAGACCAGGTCATGTCTGACGCAGTACTACAGTGTTGTAGAGGAGACCAGGCCATGTCTGACGCAGTACTACAGTGTTGTAGTGGAGACCAGGCCATGTCTGACGCAGTACTACAGTGTTGTAGTGGAGACCAGGTCATGTCTGACGCAGTACTACAGTGTTGTAGTGGAGACCAGCCCATGTCTGACGCAGTACTACAGTGTTGTAGTGGAGACCAGGCCATGTCTGTCTGACGCAGTACTACAGTGTTGTAGAGGAGACCAGGCCATGTCTGTCTGACGCAGTACTACAGTGTTGTAGTGGAGACCAGGCCATGTCTGACGCAGTACTACAGTGTTGTAGAGGAGACCAGGCCATGTCTGACGCAGTACTACAGTGTTGTAGTAGAGACCAGGCCATGTCTGACGCAGTACTACAGTGTTGTAGTGGAGACCAGGCCATGTCTGTCTGACGCAGTACTACAGTGTTGTAGAGGAGACCAGGCCATGTCTGACGCAGTACTACAGTGTTGTAGAGGAGACCAGGCCATGTCTGACGCAGTACTACAGTGTTGTAGTGGAGACCAGGTCATGTCTGTCTGACGCAGTACTACAGTGTTGTAGAGGATACCAGGCCATGTCTGACGCAGTACTACAGTGTTGTAGTGGAGACCAGGCCATGTCTGTCTGACGCAGTACTACAGTGTTGTAGTGGAGACCAGGCCATGTCTGTCTGACGCAGTACTACAGTGTTGTAGTGGAGACCAGGCCATGTCTGTCTGACGCAGTACTACAGTGTTGTAGTGGAGACCAGGCCATGTCTGACGCAGTACTACAGTGTTGTAGAGGAGACCAGGCCATGTCTGTCTGACGCAGTACTACAGTGTTGTAGTGGAGACCAGGCCATGTCTGACGCAGTACTACAGTGTTGTAGTGGAGACCAGGCCATGTCTGTCTGACGCAGTACTACAGTGTTGTAGTGGAGACCAGGCCATGTCTGACGCAGTACTACAGTGTTGTAGAGGAGACCAGGCCATGTCTGACCCAGTACTACAGTGTTGTAGTGGAGACCAGGCCATGTCTGACGCAGTACTACAGTGTTGTAGAGGAGACCAGGCCATGTCTGACGCAGTACTACAGTGTTGTAGTGGAGACCAGGCCATGTCTGTCTGACGCAGTACTACAGTGTTGTAGTGGAGACCAGGCCATGTCTGACGCAGTACTACAGTGTTGTAGAGGAGACCAGGCCATGTCTGTCTGACGCAGTACTACAGTGTTGTAGAGGAGACCAGGCCATGTCTGACCCAGTACTACAGTGTTGTAGTGGAGACCAGGCCATGTCTGACTGACGCAGTACTACAGTGTTGTAGTGGAGACCAGGCCATGTCTGACGCAGTACTACAGTGTTGTAGTGGAGACCAGGCCATGTCTGACGCAGTACTACAGTGTTGTAGTGGAGACCAGGCCATGTCTGTCTGACACAGTACTACAGTGTTGTAGTGGAGACCAGGCCATGTCTGACGCAGTACTACAGTGTTGTAGAGGAGACCAGGCCATGTCTGACGCAGTACTACAGTGTTGTAGAGGAGACCAGGCCATGTCTGACGCAGTACTACAGTGTTGTAGTGGAGACCAGGCCATGTCTGTCTGACGCAGTACTACAGTGTTGTAGAGGAGACCAGGCCATGTCTGACGCAGTACTACAGTGTTGTAGTGGAGACCAGGCCATGTCTGACGCAGTACTACAGTGTTGTAGTGGAGACCAGGCCATGTCTGACGCAGTACTACAGTGTTGTAGTGGAGACCAGGCCATGTCTGACGCAGTACTACAGTGTTGTAGTGGAGACCAGGCCATGTCTGTCTGACGCAGTACTACAGTGTTGTAGAGGAGACCAGGCCATGTCTGTCTGACGCAGTACTACAGTGTTGTAGTGGAGACCAGGCCATGTCTGACGCAGTACTACAGTGTTGTAGTGGAGACCAGGCCATGTCTGTCTGACGCAGTACTACAGTGTTGTAGTGGAGACCAGGCCATGTCTGACGCAGTACTACAGTGTTGTAGTGGAGACCAGGCCATGTCTGACACAGTACTACAGTGTTGTAGTGGAGACCAGGCCATGTCTGACGCAGTACTACAGTGTTGTAGAGGATACCAGGCCATGTCTGACGCAGTACTACAGTGTTGTAGTGGAGACCAGGCCATGTCTGACGCAGTACTACAGTGTTATAGTGGAGACCAGGCCATGTCTGACGCAGTACTACTGTGTTGTAGTGGAGACCAGGCCATGTCTGACGCAGTACTACAGTGTTGTAGTGGAGACCAGGCCATGTCTGACGCAGTACTACAGTGTTGTAGTGAAGACCAGGCCATGTCTGTCTGACGCAGTACTACAGTGTTGTAGAGGAGACCAGGCCATGTCTGACGCAGTACTACAGTGTTGTAGTGGAGACCAGGCCATGTCTGACGCAGTACTACAGTGTTGTAGTGGAGACCAGGCCATGTCTGACGCAGTACTACAGTGTTGTAGAGGAGACCAGGCCATGTCTGACGCAGTACTACAGTGTTGTCGAGGAGAGCAGGCCATGTCTGACGCAGTACTACAGTGTTGTAGTGGAGACCAGGCCATGTCTTTCTGACGCAGTACTACAGTGTTGTAGTGGAGACCAGGCCATGTCTGACGCAGTACTACAGTGTTGTAGTGGAGACCAGGCCATGTCTGTCTGAAGCAGTACTACAGTGTTGTAGTGGAGACCAGGCCATGTCTTTCTGACGCAGTACTACAGTGTTGTAGAGGAGACCAGGTCATGTCTGACGCAGTACTACAGTGTTGTAGAGGAGACCAGGCCATGTCTGACGCAGTACTACAGTGTTGTAGTGGAGACCAGGCCATGTCTGACGCAGTACTACAGTGTTGTAGTGGAGACCAGGCCATGTCTGACGCAGTACTACAGTGTTGTAGAGGAGACCAGGCCATGTCTGTCTGACGCAGTACTACAGTGTTGTAGTGGAGACCAGGCCATGTCTGACGCAGTACTACAGTGTTGTAGTGGAGACCAGGCCATGTCTGACGCAGTACTACAGTGTTGTAGAGGAGACCAGGCCATGTCTGACGCAGTACTACAGTGTTGTAGTGGAGACCAGGCCATGTCTGTCTGACGCAGTACTACAGTGTTGTAGAGGAGACCAGGCCATGTCTGACGCAGTACTACAGTGTTGTAGAGGAGACCAGGCCATGTCTGTCTGACGCAGTACTACAGTGTTGTAGAGGAAACCAGGCCATGTCTGACGCAGTACTACAGTGTTGTAGTGGAGACCAGGCCATGTCTGTCTGACGCAGTACTACAGTGTTGTAGTGGAGACCAGGCCATGTCTGACGCAGTACTACAGTGTTGTAGTGGAGACCAGGCCATGTCTGACGCAGTACTACAGTGTTGTAGTGGAGACCAGGCCATGTCTGACGCAGTACTACAGTGTTGTAGAGGAGACCAGGCCATGTCTGACGCAGTACTACAGTGTTGTAGAGGAGACCAGGCCATGTCTGACGCAGTACTACAGTGTTGTAGTGGAGACCAGGCCATGTCTGACGCAGTACTACAGTGTTGTAGTGGAGACCAGGCCATGTCTGACGCAGTGCTACAGTGTTGTAGTGGAGACCAGGCCATGTCTGACGCAGTACTACAGTGTTGTAGAGGAGACCAGGCCATGTCTGTCTGACGCAGTACTACAGTGTTGTAGTGGAGACCAGGCCATGTCTGACGCAGTACTACAGTGTTGTAGTGGAGACCAGGCCATGTCTGACGCAGTGCTACAGTGTTGTAGAGGAGACCAGGCCATGTCTGACGCAGTACTACAGTGTTGTAGTGGAGACCAGGCCATGTCTGTCTGATGCAGTACTACAGTGTTGTAGTGGAGACCAGGCCATGTCTGTCTGACGCAGTACTACAGTGTTGTAGTGGAGACCAGGCCATGTCTTTCTGACGCAGTACTACAGTGTTGTAGTGGAGACCAGGCCATGTCTGACGCAGTACTACAGTGTTGTAGTGGAGACCAGGCCATGTCTGTCTGAAGCAGTACTACAGTGTTGTAGTGGAGACCAGGCCATGTCTTTCTGACGCAGTATTTCAGTGTGGTAGAGGAGACCAGGTCATGTCTGACGCAGTACTACAGTGTTGTAGAGGAGACCAGGCCATGTCTGACGCAGTACTACAGTGTTGTAGTGGAGACCAGGCCATGTCTGACGCAGTACTACAGTGTTGTAGTGGAGACCAGGCCATGTCTGACGCAGTACTACAGTGTTGTAGAGGAGACCAGGCCATGTCTGTCTGACGCAGTACTACAGTGTTGTAGTGGAGACCAGGCCATGTCTGACGCAGTACTACAGTGTTGTAGTGGAGACCAGGCCATGTCTGACGCAGTACTACAGTGTTGTAGAGGAGACCAGGCCATGTCTGACGCAGTACTACAGTGTTGTAGTGGAGACCAGGCCATGTCTGTCTGACGCAGTACTACAGTGTTGTAGAGGAGACCAGGCCATGTCTGACGCAGTACTACAGTGTTGTAGAGGAGACCAGGCCATGTCTGTCTGACGCAGTACTACAGTGTTGTAGAGGAAACCAGGCCATGTCTGACGCAGTACTACAGTGTTGTAGTGGAGACCAGGCCATGTCTGTCTGACGCAGTACTACAGTGTTGTAGTGGAGACCAGGCCATGTCTGACGCAGTACTACAGTGTTGTAGTGGAGACCAGGCCATGTCTGACGCAGTACTACAGTGTTGTAGTGGAGACCAGGCCATGTCTGACGCAGTACTACAGTGTTGTAGAGGAGACCAGGCCATGTCTGACGCAGTACTACAGTGTTGTAGAGGAGACCAGGCCATGTCTGTCTGACGCAGTACTACAGTGTTGTAGTGGAGACCAGGCCATGTCTGACGCAGTACTACAGTGTTGTAGTGGAGACCAGGCCATGTCTGACGCAGTGCTACAGTGTTGTAGTGGAGACCAGGCCATGTCTGACGCAGTACTACAGTGTTGTAGTGGAGACCAGGCCATGTCTGACACAGTACTACAGTGTTGTAGTGGAGACCAGGCCATGTCTGATGCAGTACTACAGTGTTGTAGTGGAGACCAGGCCATGTCTGTCTGACGCAGTACTACAGTGTTGTAGTGGAGACCAGGCCATGTCTGACGCAGTACTACAGTGTTGTAGTGGAGACCAGGCCATGTCTGTCTGACGCAGTACTACAGTGTTGTAGAGGAGACCAGGCCATGTCTGACGCAGTACTACAGTGTTGTAGTGGAGACCAGGCCATGTCTGACGCAGTACTACAGTGTTGTAGTGGAGACCAGGCCATGTCTGTCTGACGCAGTACTACAGTGTTGTAGAGGAGACCAGGCCATGTCTGTCTGACGCAGTACTACAGTGTTGTAGAGGAGACCAGGCCATGTCAGACGCAGTACTACAGTGTTGTAGAGGAGACCAGGCCATGTCTGTCTGACGCAGTACTACAGTGTTGTAGTGGAGACCAGGCCATGTCTGTCTGACGCAGTACTACAGTGTTGTAGTGGAGACCAGGCCATGTCTGACGCAGTACTACAGTGTTGTAGAGGAGACCAGGCCATGTCTGACGCAGTACTACAGTGTTGTAGTGGAGACCAGGCCATGTCTGACGCAGTACTACAGTGTTGTAGAGGAGACCAGGCCATGTCTGACGCAGTACTACAGTGTTGTAGTGGAGACCAGGCCATGTCTGTCTGACGCAGTACTACAGTGTTGTAGTGGAGACCAGGCCATGTCTGACGCAGTACTACAGTGTTGTAGTGGAGACCAGGCCATGTCTGTCTGACGCAGTACTACAGTGTTGTAGTGGAGACCAGGCCATGTCTGTCTGACGCAGTACTACAGTGTTGTAGTGGAGACCAGGCCATGTCTGTCTGACGCAGTACTACAGTGTTGTAGTGGAGACCAGGCCATGTCTGTCTGACGCAGTACTACAGTGTTGTAGTGGAGACCAGGCCATGTCTGACGCAGTACTACAGTGTTGTAGTGGAGACCAGGCCATGTCTGACGCAGTACTACAGTGTTGTAGAGGAGACCAGGCCATGTCTGACGCAGTACTACAGTGTTGTAGTGGAGACCAGGCCATGTCTGACGCAGTACTGCAGTGTTGTAGTGGAGACCAGGCCATGTCTGTCTGACGCAGTACTACAGTGTTGTAGTGGAGACCAGGCCATGTCTGTCTGACGCAGTACTACAGTGTTGTAGTGGAGACCAGGCCATGTCTGACGCAGTACTACAGTGTTGTAGAGGAGACCAGGCCATGTCTGTCTGACGCAGTACTACAGTGTTGTAGTGGAGACCAGGCCATGTCTGACGCAGTACTACAGTGTTGTAGTGGAGACCAGGCCATGTCTGTCTGACGCAGTACTACAGTGTTGTAGAGGAGACCAGGCCATGTCTGACGCAGTACTACAGTGTTGTAGTGGAGACCAGGCCATGTCTGTCTGACGCAGTACCACAGTGTTGTAGTGGAGACCAGGCCATGTCTGTCTGATGCAGTACTACAGTGTTGTAGTGGAGTCCAGGCCATGTCTGACGCAGTACTACAGTGTTGTAGTGGAGACCAGGCCATGTCTGACGCAGTACTACAGTGTTGTAGTGGAGACCAGGCCATGTCTGACGCAGTACTACAGTGTTGTAGTGGAGACCAGGCCATGTCTGACGCAGTACTACAGTGTTGTAGAGGAGACCAGGCCCATGTCTGACGCAGTACTACAGTGTTGTAGTGGAGACCAGGCCATGTCTGACACAGTACTACAGTGTTGTAGTGGAGACCAGGCCATGTCTGATGCAGTACTACAGTGTTGTAGTGGAGACCAGGCCATGTCTGTCTGACGCAGTACTACAGTGTTGTAGAGGAGACCAGGCCATGTCAGACGCAGTACTACAGTGTTGTAGAGGAGACCAGGCCATGTCTGTCTGACGCAGTACTACAGTGTTGTAGTGGAGACCAGGCCATGTCTGTCTGACGCAGTACTACAGTGTTGTAGTGGAGACCAGGCCATGTCTGACGCAGTACTACAGTGTTGTAGAGGAGACCAGGCCATGTCTGACGCAGTACTACAGTGTTGTAGAGGAGACCAGGCCATGTCTGACGCAGTACTACAGTGTTGTAGTGGAGACCAGGCCATGTCTGTCTGACGCAGTACTACAGTGTTGTAGTGGAGACCAGGCCATGTCTGACGCAGTACTACAGTGTTGTAGTGGAGACCAGGCCATGTCTGTCTGACGCAGTACTACAGTGTTGTAGTGGAGACCAGGCCATGTCTGTCTGACGCAGTACTACAGTGTTGTAGTGGAGACCAGGCCATGTCTGTCTGACGCAGTACTACAGTGTTGTAGTGGAGACCAGGCCATGTCTGTCTGACGCAGTACTACAGTGTTGTAGTGGAGACCAGGCCATGTCTGACGCAGTACTACAGTGTTGTAGTGGAGACCAGGCCATGTCTGACGCAGTACTACAGTGTTGTAGAGGAGACCAGGCCATGTCTGACGCAGTACTACAGTGTTGTAGTGGAGACCAGGCCATGTCTGACGCAGTACTACAGTGTTGTAGTGGAGACCAGGCCATGTCTGTCTGACGCAGTACTACAGTGTTGTAGTGGAGACCAGGCCATGTCTGTCTGACGCAGTACTACAGTGTTGTAGTGGAGACCAGGCCATGTCTGACGCAGTACTACAGTGTTGTAGAGGAGACCAGGCCATGTCTGTCTGACGCAGTACTACAGTGTTGTAGTGGAGACCAGGCCATGTCTGACGCAGTACTACAGTGTTGTAGTGGAGACCAGGCCATGTCTGTCTGACGCAGTACTACAGTGTTGTAGAGGAGACCAGGCCATGTCTGACGCAGTACTACAGTGTTGTAGTGGAGACCAGGCCATGTCTGTCTGACGCAGTACCACAGTGTTGTAGTGGAGACCAGGCCATGTCTGTCTGATGCAGTACTACAGTGTTGTAGTGGAGTCCAGGCCATGTCTGACGCAGTACTACAGTGTTGTAGTGGAGACCAGGCCATGTCTGACGCAGTACTACAGTGTTGTAGTGGAGACCAGGCCATGTCTGACGCAGTACTACAGTGTTGTAGTGGAGACCAGGCCATGTCTGACGCAGTACTACAGTGTTGTAGTGGAGACCAGGCCATGTCTGACGCAGTACTACAGTGTTGTAGTGGAGACCAGGCCATGTCTGACGCAGTACTACAGTGTTGTAGTGGAGACCAGGCCATGTCTGACGCAGTACTACAGTGTTGTAGTGGAGACCAGGCCATGTCTGACGCAGTACTACAGTGTTGTAGTGGAGACCAGGCCATGTCTGACGCAGTACTACAGTGTTGTAGAGGAGACCAGGCCATGTCTGACGCAGTACTACAGTGTTGTAGTGGAGACCAGGCCATGTCTGACGCAGTACTACAGTGTTGTAGTGGAGACCAGGCCATGTCTGACGCAGTACTACAGTGTTGTAGTGGAGACCAGGCCATGTCTGACGCAGTACTACAGTGTTGTAGAGGAGACCAGGCCCATGTCTGACGCAGTACTACAGTGTTGTAGTGGAGACCAGGCCATGTCTGTCTGACGCAGTACTACAGTGTTGTAGTGGAGACCAGGCCATGTCTGATGCAGTACTACAGTGTTGTAGTGGAGACCAGGCCATGTCTGACGCAGTACTACAGTGTTGTAGTGGAGACCAGGCCATGTCTGACGCAGTACTACAGTGTTGTAGTGGAGACCAGGCCATGTCTGACGCAGTACTACAGTGTTGTAGTGGAGACCAGACCATGTCTGACGCAGTACTACAGTGTTGTAGTGGAGACCAGGCCATGTCTGACGCAGTACTACAGTGTTGTAGTGGAGACCAGGCCATGTCTGACGCAGTACTACAGTGTTGTAGAGGAGACCAGGCCATGTCTGACGCAGTACTACAGTGTTGTAGTGGAGACCAGGCCATGTCTGTCTGACGCAGTACTACAGTGTTGTAGTGGAGACCAGGCCATGTCTGACGCAGTACTACAGTGCTGTAGTGGAGACCAGGCCATGTCTGACGCAGTACTACAGTGTTGTAGAGGAGACCAGGCCATGTCTGACGCAGTACTACAGTGTTGTAGTGGAGACCAGGCCATGTCTGACGCAGTACTACAGTGTTGTAGTGGAGACCAGGCCATGTCTGACGCAGTACTACATTGTAGTAGAGGAGACCAGGCCATGTCTGATGCAGTACTACAGTGTTGTAGTGGAGACCAGGCCATGTCTGACGCAGTACTACAGTGTTGTAGAGGAGACCAGGCCATGTCTGTCTGACGCAGTACTACAGTGTTGTAGAGGAGACCAGGCCATGTCTGTCTGACGCAGTACTACAGTGTTGTAGTGGAGACCAGGCCATGTCTGACGCAGTACTACAGTGTTGTAGTGGAGACCAGGCCATGTCTGTCTGACGCAGTACTACAGTGTTGTAGAGGAGACCAGGCCATGTCTGACGCAGTACTACAGTGTTTTAGTGGAGACCAGGCCATGTCTGACGCAGTACTACAGTGTTGTAGAGGAGACCAGGCCATGTCTGACGCAGTACTACAGTGTTGTAGTGGAGACCAGGCCATGTCTGACGCAGTACTACAGTGTTGTAGTGGAGACCAGGCCATGTCTGTCTGACGCAGTACTACAGTGTTGTAGAGGAGACCAGGCCATGTCTGACGCAGTACTACAGTGTTTTAGTGGAGACCAGGCCATGTCTGACGCAGTACTACAGTGTTGTAGAGGAGACCAGGCCATGTCTGACGCAGTACTACAGTGTTGTAGTGGAGACCAGGCCATGTCTGACGCAGTACTACAGTGTTGTAGTGGAGACCAGGCCATGTCTGTCTGACGCAGTACTACAGTGTTGTAGAGGAGACCAGGCCATGTCTGACGCAGTACTACAGTGTTGTAGTGGAGACCAGGCCATGTCTGACGCAGTACTACAGTGTTGTAGTGGAGACCAGGCCATGTCTGACGCAGTACTACAGTGTTGTAGTGGAGACCAGGCCATGTCTGTCTGACGCAGTACTACAGTGTTGTAGTGGAGACCAGGCCATGTCTGACGCAGTACTACAGTGTTGTAGAGGAGACCAGGCCATGTCTGACGCAGTACTACAGTGTTGTAGTGGAGACCAGGCCATGTCTGACGCAGTACTACAGTGTTGTAGTGGAGACCAGGCCATGTCTGACGCAGTACTACAGTGTTGTAGTGGAGACCAGGCCATGTCTGTCTGACGCAGTACTACAGTGTTGTAGAGGAGACCAGGCCATGTCTGTCTGACGCAGTACTACAGTGTTGTAGAGGAGACCAGGCCATGTCTGACGCAGTACTACAGTGTTGTAGTGGAGACCAGGCCATGTCTGTCTGACGCAGTACTACAGTGTTGTAGAGGAGACCAGGCCATGTCTGTCTGACGCAGTACTACAGTGTTGTAGAGGAGACCAGGCCATGTCTGTCTGACGCAGTACTACAGTGTTGTAGTGGAGACCAGGCCATGTCTGACGCAGTACTACAGTGTTGTAGTGGAGACCAGGCCATGTCTGACGCAGTACTACAGTGTTGTAGTGGAGACCAGGCCATGTCTGACGCAGTACTACAGTGTTGTAGTGGAGACCAGGCCATGTCTGTCTGACGCAGTACTACAGTGTTGTAGAGGAGACCAGGCCATGTCTGTCTGACGCAGTACTACAGTGTTGTAGAGGAGACCAGGCCATGTCTGACGCAGTACTACAGTGTTGTAGTGGAGACCAGGCCATGTCTGTCTGACGCAGTACTACAGTGTTGTAGAGGAGACCAGGCCATGTCTGTCTGACGCAGTACTACAGTGTTGTAGAGGAGACCAGGCCATGTCTGTCTGACGCAGTACTACAGTGTTGTAGTGGAGACCAGGCCATGTCTGACGCAGTACTACAGTGTTGTAGTGGAGACCAGGCCATGTCTGACGCAGTACTACAGTGTTGTAGTGGAGACCAGGCCATGTCTGACGCAGTACTACAGTGTTGTAGTGGAGACCAGGCCATGTCTGACGCAGTACTACAGTGTTGTAGAGGAGACCAGGCCATGTCTGTCTGACGCAGTACTACAGTGTTGTAGTGGAGACCAGGCCATGTCTGACGCAGTACTACAGTGTTGTAGAGGAGACCAGGCCATGTCTGACGCAGTACTACAGTGTTGTAGTGGAGACCAGGCCATGTCTGTCTGACGCAGTACTACAGTGTTGTAGTGGAGACCAGGCCATGTCTGACGCAGTACTACAGTGTTGTAGTGGAGACCAGGCCATGTCTGACGCAGTACTACAGTGTTGTAGTGGAGACCAGGCCATGTCTGTCTGACGCAGTACTACAGTGTTGTAGAGGAGACCAGGCCATGTCTGACGCAGTACTACAGTGTTGTAGAGGAGACCAGGCCATGTCTGACGCAGTACTACAGTGTTGTAGTGGAGACCAGGCCATGTCTGACGCAGTACTACAGTGTTGTAGTGGAGAAAAGGAGAAGGCCGATGCTCTACTATACACAGCGGTTAGAACGGCTGACTGAGCCCCCCCCCCCCCCATCAAACACACCAATCAAAGCGGAGCCCTGTTTTCAGCCATTGCCTGCCTCTATCTCTCTCTGCTGTTCTCAGTGCCAAGGAGCCTCAGTTAAAGGAAACTGGGACACAGCGAGACATGCACAGCCAGCCCACACACACACACACACACACACACACACACACACACACACACACACACACACACACACACACACACAGACACACACACACACGCACGGTAATGTTTCTTCTCTCAGTAATGCAACCATGTCCTCTCTCTCTCTCTGCTCAATGGTGGCAAAGTGGAGCGGCTGTGTGTGTGTCTGTGTCTCATGACAAAGCAGGATTGAAACACAGGGACTGTTTTTCCTTTAGAGAATAAGGGAATCAGGGCGCTAAAGTGGGACAGCTAAATATACTCACAGACCCTTTCTGAAAGACACACAGGTACAGGCCACAGCACGAACACACGGCTAAAACACAACCTCTAAAACACACGCACAGGTACACGCATACACTCAATATAAACTGTTATTCACCACACCAATGTAAATGTTGCTTCATGTTAGATCTCTGTATATATTTATAGACAGGCACGAACACACGGCTAAAACACAACCTCTAACAAACACGCACAGTGCCTTGCAAAAGTATTCATCCCCCTCTGCGTTTTTCCTATTTTGTTGCATTACAACCTGTAATTTAAATGGATTTTTATTTGGATTTCATGTAATGGACATACACAAAATAGTCCAAATTGGTGAAGTGAAATTTAAAAAATAACTTGTTTCAAAGAATTCTAAAAAAATTAATAACGGAAAAGTGGTGAGTGCATATGGATTCACCCCCTTTGCTATGAAGCCCTAAATAAGATCTAGTGCAACCAATTACCTTCAGAAGTCACATAATTAGTTAAATAAAGTCCACCTGTGTGCAATCTAAGTGTCACATGATCTGTCACATGATCTCAGTATATATACACCTGTTCTGAAAGGCCCCAGAGTCTGCAACACCACTAAGCAAGGGGCACCACCAAGCAAGCGGCACCATGAAGACCAAGGAGTTCTCCAAACAGGTCAGGGACAAAGTTGTGGAGAAGTACAGATCAGGGTTGGGTTATAAAAAAATATCAGAAACTTCGCACATCCCACGGAGCACCATTAAATCCAGTATAAAAAAATGGAAAGAATATGGCACCACAACAAACCTGCCAAGAGAGGGCCGCCCACCAAAACTCATGGACCAGGCAAGGAGGGCATTAATCAGAGAGGCAACAAAGAGACCAAAGATAACCCTGAAGGAGCTGCAAAGCTCCACAGCGGAGATTGGAGTATCTGTCCATAGGACCACTTTAAGCCGTACACTCCACAGAGCTGGGCGTTACGGAAGAGTGGCCAGAATAAAGTAATTGCTTAAAGAAAAAAATAAGCGAACGCGTTTGGTGTTCGCCAAAAGGCATGTGGGAGACACCCCAAACATATGGAATAGGTACTCTGGTCAGATGAGACTAAAATTGAGCTTTTTGGCCATCAAGGAAAATGCTATGTCTGGCGCAAAACCAACACCTCTCATCACCCCGAGAACACCATCCCCACAGTGAAGCATGGTGGTGGCAGCATCATGCTGTGGGGATGTTTTTCATCAGCAGGGACTGGGAAACTGGTCAGAATTGAAGGAATGATGTATGGCGCTAAATACTGGGAAATTCTTGAGGGAAACCTGTTTCAGTCCTCCAGAGATTTGAGATTGGGATGAAGGTTCACCTTCCAGCAGAACAATGACCCTAAGCATACTGCTAAAGCAACACTTGAGTGGTTTAAGGGGAAACATTTAAATGTCTTGGAATAGCCTAGTCAAAGCCCAGACCTCAATCCAATTGAGAATCTTTGTGGTATGACTTAAAGATTGCTGTACACCAGCGGAACCCATCCAACTTGAAGGAGCTGGAGCAGTTTTGCCTTGAAGAATGGGCACAAATCCCAGTGGCTAGATGTGCCAAGCTTATAAAGACATGCCCCAAGAGACTTGTAGCTGTAATTGCTGCAAAAGGTGGCACTACAAAGTATTGACTTTGGGGGGGGGGTGAATAGTTATGCACGCTCAAGTCTTCTGTTTTTTTGTCTTATTTCTTGTTTGTTTCACTATAAAAAATATTTAGCATCTTCAAAGTGGTAGGCATGTTGTGTAAATCAAATGATACAAACCCCCCCGAAAAATAAATTTTAATTCCTGGTTGTAAGGCAACAAAATAGGATAAATGCCAAGGGGGGTGAATACTTTCGCAAGTGATAGTGGTAGAGTTAGCATGGTGCTAGTGGTAGGGTTAGCATGGTGCTAGGGGTAGGGTTAGCATGATGCTAGTGGTAGGGTTAGCATGGTGCTAGTAGTAGGGTTAGCATGGTGCTAGTGGTAGGGTTAGCATGGTGCTAGTGGTAGGGTTAGCATGGTGCTAGTGGTAGGGTTAGCATGGTGGTAGCGGTAGGGTTAGCATGGTGCTAGTGGTAGGGTTAGCATGGTGCTAGTGGTAGGGTTAGCATGGTGCTAGTGGTAGTGTTACCATTGTGGTAGCGGTAGGGTTAGCATGGTTTTAGTGGTAGGGTTAGCATGGTGCTAGTGGTAGGGTTAGCATGGTGCTAGTGGTAGGGTTAGCATGGTGCTAGTGGTAGGGTTAGCATGGTGCTAGTGGTAGGGTTAGCATGGTGCTAGTGGTAGGGTTAGCATGGTGCTAGTGGTAGGGTTAGCATGGTGCTAGTGGTAGGGTTAGCATGGTGCTAGTGGTAGGGTTAGCATGGTGCTAGTGGTAGGGTTAGCATGGTCAGAAAAGGCCTGAAAGATTGCCAAAGACTCCAGCAACCCAAGCCATAGGCTGTTCACTATGCTCCCGTTCCAGCCAACGGTCTGCTATAGACTGTATATACATACCATATACACTATGCTCCCGTTCCATACCATATACACTATGCTCCCGTTCCATACCATATACACTATGCTCCCGTTCCATACCATATACACTATGCTCCCGTTCCATACCATATACACTATGCTCCCGTTCCATACCATATACACTATGCTCCCGTTCCAGCCAACGGTCTGCTATAGACTGTATATACATACCATATACACTATGCTCCCGTTCCATACCATATACACTATGCTCCCGTTCCATACCATATACACTATGCTCCCGTTCCATACCATATACACTATGCTCCCGTTCCATACCATATACACTATGCTCCCGTTCCATACCATATACACTATGCTCCCGTTCCATACCATATACACTATGCTCCCGTTCCATACCATATACACTATGCTCCCGTTCCATACCATATACACTATGCTCCCGTTCCATACCATATACACTATGCTCCCGTTCCATACCATATACACTATGCTCCCGTTCCATACCATATACACTATGCTCCCGTTCCATACCATATACACTATGCTCCCGTTCCAGCCAACGGTCTGCTATAGACTGTATATACATACCATATACACTATGCTCCCGTTCCATACCATATACACTATGCTCCCGTTCCATACCATATACACTATGCTCCCGTTCCATACCATATACACTATGCTCCCGTTCCATACCATATACACTATGCTCCCGTTCCATACCATATACACTATGCTCCCGTTCCATACCATATACACTATGCTCCCGTTCCAGCCAACGGTCTGCTATAGACTGTATATACATACCATATACACTATGCTCCCGTTCCAGCCAACGGTCTGCTATAGACTGTATATACATACCATACACACACTCACTCACACACACTACTTTGACACTCCCACACAAAACCCACAGACATTCACATACACTACATACGCACACACACACACACAACACACACACACACACACATAACACACAAACCGACACAACACAAACACACACACACACATTCACATTACACACACACACAAACCGACACAACACAAACACACACACACACACATTCACATTACACACACACAAACCGACACAACACAAACACACACACACACATTCACATTACACACACACACAAACCGACACAACACAAACACACACACACACACATTCACATTACACACACACACACAAACCGACACAACACAAACACACACACACACATTCACATTACACACACACACAAACCGACACAACACAAACACACACACACACATTCACATTACACACACACACAAACCGACACAACACAAACACACACACACACATTCCCATTCCACACACACACAAACCGACACAACACAAACACACACACACACATTCACATTACACACACACACAAACCGACACAACACAAACACACACACACACATTCCCATTCCACACACGTTTTTGGGTTCTGAAATTATTACTCTCCTGCTATGTACAAATGAACAACAACGCAGATTCGACCGGGACTTAAATTACGGATGTGGTGATTTGTGATCGTGCAATAATTACATAAATCTCTCTCTCTCCCTCCCTCCCCTCCTCCTCTCTCTCCCTCTCTCTGCAGTTTGTTCCCAGTTCTCCAGGGGTGTGTATGCCATCTTTGGTTTCTATGACAAGAAGAGTGTGAACACCATCACGTCTTTCTGTGAGACCCTCCACGTGTCCTTCATCACACCATCCTTCCCTGCTGATGGACTCAATCAGTTTGTCCTTCAGATGAGACCCGACATCAAGGGACCTCTGGTCAGCTTAGTGGAGTATTACAAGTGGGACAAGTTCGCCTACCTCTATGACAGTGACAGGGGTGAGTCTACTACCTATACCTTTACACATACAGTCCATTCAGAAAGGATTCAGACCCCATGGTGCTAGTGGTAGGGTTAACAGGGGTGAGTCTACTACCTATACCTTTACACATACAGTCCATTCAGAAAGTATTCAGACCCCTTGACTTGTTACAGCCTTATTCTAAAATGGATTCAATTGTTTTTTCCCCTCATCAATCTACACACAATAACCCATAATGACAAAGCAAAAACTGTTTTTTAGAAATGTTTGCAAATGTATTACAAATAAAAACTGAAATATCAAATTTACATAACTATTCAGACCCTTTACTCAGTACTTTGTTGAAGCACCTTTGGCAGCGATTACAGCCTTGAGTCTTCTTGGGTATCACGCTACAAGCTTGGCACACCTGTATTTGGGGAGTTTCTCCCATTCTTCTCTGCAGATCCTCTCAAGCTCTGTCAGGTTGGATGGGGAGCGTCGTTGCACAGCTATTTTCAGGTCTCTCCAGAGATGTTTGATCGGGTTCAAGTCCGGGCTCTGGCTGGGCCACTCAAGGACATTCAGAGACTTGTCCCGAAGCCACTGAGGTCCTGAGCGCTCTGGAGCAGGTTTTCATCAAGGATCTCTCTGTACTTGGCTCTTTTCATCTTTCCCTCGATCCTGACTAGTCTCTTTCTATTCTGGTTAGAGCCAGTTTGCGCTGTTCTGTGAAGGGAGTAGTACACAGCGTTGTACGAGATCTTCAGTTTCTTGGCAGTTTCTCGCATGGAATAGCCTTCATTTCTCAGAACAAGAATAGACTGACGAGTTTCAGAAGAAAGTTCTTTTTTCTGGCCATTTTGAGCCTGTAATCGAACCCACAATTGCTGATGCTCCAGATACTCAACTAGTCTCAAGATGGCCAGTTTTATTGCTTCTTTAATCAGCACAACAGTTTTCAGCTGTGCTAACATAATTGCAAAAGGGTTTTCTAATGATCAATTAGCCTTTTAAAATGATAAACTTGGATTAGCAAACACAACGTGCCATTGGAACACAGGACTGATGGTTGCTGATAATGGGCATGTCACGCCCTGACTCAGGGGACTCGTATATGTTGAGTCAGGGTGTGTATATTCTTTGTTGTGAATTATCTATGTGGCTTGTCTAGTATGTATAGTTCTCTGTTGGCCGGTGTGGTTCCCAATCAGAGGCAGCTGTCGCTCGTTGTCTCTGATTGGGGATCATACTTAGGCAGCCATTTGGCACTAGTGAGTTGTGGGATCTTGTTCCTGGTAAGGTATGTTGTGTGTTCTACCTTGGACTTCACATTTCGTTTCGGTTGTTGTTTTGTCGTTGTGTTTAATAGTTAATAAACATGTACGTATATCACGCTGCGCCTTGGTCTGACCAGTCATTAAACGAACGTGACAGAAGATCCCACCAAACGAGGACCAAGCAGCGTTCCCAGAAGGAGCAAAGCCTGGGACTCAACAGGAGGTAACCGTAGTAGATGTCCTCCTCGGTTGGGGGAGAATTACTGAGGAGGAGGCCGTCCGTTATCGGGAGGCGATGAAAGTAGATGCCCAGGTAGGAGAGGAGAAACGGCGGCAACAGTGGCGACGACGGAGACCCGAGAGGCAACCCCAAGAAGAAAAAAAAATGTTTGGGGGGGGGGGGGCACACGGGGTGGACGACGAGGCAGCAGGAGGCCGTGGAAGGGCGGATCTGCAGGTTAGGAGAGGAGGCCACCATGTTACGGGGGCTATTGGTTCAGAGGGTTCTACCTTGGACTTCACGTTTCGTTTCGTTTTGTTATTTTGTCGTTGTGTTTAATAGTTGATAAACATGTACGTATATCACGCTGCGCCTTGGTCTGACCCGTCATTAAACGAACGTGACAGGGCATCTGTACGCCTATGTAGATATTCCATTAAAAATCAGCAGTTTCCAGCTACAATAGCCATTTACAACATTAACAATGTCTACACTGTATTTCTGATCAATTAGATGTTATTTTAATGGACAAAAAAATTGCTTTTCTTTTGAAAACAAGGACATTTCTAAGTGACCCCAAACTTTTGAACGGTAGTATATATATATATATATATATATATATATATATATATACAGTGAGGGAAAAAAGTATTTGATCCCCTGCTGATTTTGTACGTTTGCCCACTGACAAAGAAATGATCAGTCTATAATTTTAATGGTAGGTTTATTTGAACAGTGAGAGACAGAATAACAACAAATAAATCCAGAAAAACGCATGTTAAAAATGTTATAAATTGATTTGCATTTTAATGAGGGAAATAAGTATTTGACCCCCTTTCAATCAGAAATATTTCTGGCTCCCAGGTGTCTTTTATACAGGTAACGAGCTGAGATTAGGAGCACACTCTTAAAGGGAGTGCTCCTAATCTCAGCTTGTTACCTGTATTAAAGACACCTGTCCACAGAAGCAATCAATCAATCAGATTCCAAACTCTCCACCATGGCCAAGACCAAAGAGCTCTCCAAGGATGTCAGGGACAAGATTGTAGACCTACACAAGGCTGGAATGGGCTACAAGACCATCGCCAAGCAGCTTGTTGAGAAGGTGACAACAGTTGGTGCGATTATTCGCAAATGGAAGAAACACAAAAGAACTGTCAATCTCCCTCGGCCTGGGGCTCCATGCAAGATCTCACCTCGTGGAGTTGCAATGATCATGAGAACGGTGAGGAATCAGCCCAGAACTACATGGGAGGATCTTGTCAATGATCTCAAGAAAACAATTGGTAACACACTACGCCGTGAAGAACTGAAATCCTGCAGCGCCTGCAAGGTCCCCCTGCTCAAGAAAGCACATATACAGGCCCGTCTGAAGTTTGCCAATGAACATCTGAATGATTCAGAGGAGAACTGGGTGAAAGTGTTGTGGTCAGATGAGACCAAAATCAAACTCTTTGGCATCAACTCAACTTGCCGTGTTTGGAGGAGGAGGACTGCTGCCTATGACCCCAAGAACACCATCCCCACCGTCAAACATGGAGGTGGAAACATTATGCTTTGGGGGTGTTTTTCTGCTAAGGGGACAGGACAACTTCACCGCATCAAAGGGACGATGGATGGGGCCATGTACCGTCAAATCTTGGGTGAGAACCTCCTTCCCTCAGCCAGGGCATTGAAAATGGGTC
This sequence comes from Coregonus lavaretus, assembly GCF_964263955.1. Lineage (NCBI taxonomy): Eukaryota > Metazoa > Chordata > Actinopteri > Salmoniformes > Salmonidae > Coregonus > Coregonus lavaretus. Next base: position 91,214 of record NW_028156331.1, read on the forward strand.
GTGGATGGGTATTCCAGCATGACAATGACCCAAAACACACGGCCAAGGCAACAAAGGAGTGGCTCAAGAAGAAGCACATTAAGGTCCTGGAGTGGCCTAGCCAGTCTCCAGACCTTAATCCCATAGAAAATCTGTGCAGGGAGCTAAAGGTTCGAGTTGCCAAACGTCAGCCTCGAAACCTTAATGACTTGGAGAAGATCTGCAAAGAGGAGTGGGACAAAATCCCTCCTGAGATGTGTGCAAACCTGGTGGCCAACTACAAGAAACGTCTGACCTCTGTGATTGCCAACAAGGGTTTTGCCACCAAGTACTAAGTCATGTTTTGCAGAGGGGTCAAATACTTATTTCCCTCATTAAAATGCAAATCAATTTATAACATTTTTGACATGCGTTTTTCTGGATTTTGTTGTTGTTATTCTGTCTCTCACTGTTCAAATAAACCTACCATTGAAATTATAGACTGATCATGTCTTTGTCAGTGGGCAAACGTACAAAATCAGCAGGGGATCAAATACTTTTTTCCCTCCCTGTATAGTCCAGAGCTGACATTAAGGGACATTAGTCCGTTTGGTTTCCCTCCCTGTATAGTCCAGAGCTGACATTAAGGGACATTAGTCCGTTTGGTTTCCCTCCCTGTAGAGTCCAGAGCTGACATTAAGGGACATTAGTCCGTTTGGTTTCCCTCCCTGTATAGTCCAGAGCTGACATTAAGGGACATTAGTCCGTTTGGTTTCCCTCCCTGTATAGTCCAGAGCTGACATTAAGGGACATTAGTCTGTTTGGTTTCCCTCCCTGTATAGTCCAGAGCTGACATTAAGGGACATTAGTCCGTTTGGTTTCCCTCCCTGTATAGTCCAGAGCTGACATTAAGGGACATTAGTCCGTTTGGTTTCCCTCCCTGTATAGTCCAGAGCTGACATTAAGGGACATTAGTCCGTTTGGTTTCCCTCCCTGTATAGTCCAGAGCTGACATTAAGGGACATTAGTCCGTTTGGTTTCCCTCCCTGTATAGTCCAGAGCTGACATTAAGGGACATTAGTCCGTTTGGTTTCCCTCCCTGTATAGTCCAGAGCTGACATTAAGGGACATTAGTCCGTTTGGTTTCCCTCCCTGTATAGTCCAGAGCTGACATTAAGGGACATTAGTCCGTTTGGTTTCCCTCCCTGTATAGTCCAGAGCTGACATTAAGGGACATTAGTCCGTTTGGTTTCCGTTTGGTTTCAGGGTATACTAAACATTAGGAACACCTGCTGTTTCCATGACATAGACTGACCAGGTGAATCCAGGTGAAAGCTATGATCCCTTATTGATCAGTGTAGATGAAGTGGAAGAAAAATGATTTTTTAAGCCTAGAGACAATTGATAGAGACAATTGAGACATGGATTGTGTATGTGTGCCATTCAGATGGTGAATGGGCAAGACAAAACATTTAAGTTCCTTTGAACGGGGTATGGTAGTAGGTGCCAGGCGACGCTGCTGGGGCAACTCAATATTAGGAAGGTGTTCTTAATGTTTGGCATACTCAGTGTGTACTGTAGACCTGTATGTAGAAATACACACCAACTCAATGGCCTCGTGGTTAGAGTGTAAATACACACCAACTCAATGGCCTCGTGGTTAGAGTGGAAATACACACCAACTCAATGGCCTCGTGGTTAGAGTGGAAATACACACCAACTCAATGGCCTCGTGGTTAGAGTGGAAATACACACCAACTCAATGGCCTCGTGGTTAGAGTGGAAATACACACCAACTCAATGGCCTCGTGGTTAGAGTGGAAATACACACCAACTCAATGGCCTCCTGGTTAGAGTGGATATACACACCAACTCAATGGCCTCGTGGTTAGAGTGGAAATACACACCAACTCAATGGCCTCGTGGTTAGAGTGGAAATACACACCAACTAAATGGCCTCCTGGTTAGAGTGGAAATACACACCAACTCAATGGCCTCCTGGTTAGAGTGGAAATACACACCAACTCAATGGCCTCGTGGTTAGAGTGGAAATACACACCAACTCAATGGCCTCGTGGTTAGAGTGGAAATACACACCAACTCAATGGCCTCGTGGTTAGAGTGGAAATACACACCAACTCAATGGCCTCGTGGTTAGAGTGGAAATACACACCAACTCAATGGCCTCGTGGTTAGAGTGTAAATACACACCAACTCAATGACCTCGTGGTTAGAGTGGAAATACACACCAACTCAATGGCCTCCTGGTTAGAGTGGAAATACACACCAACTCAATGGCCTCCTGGTTAGAGTGGAAATACACACCAACTCAATGGCCTCCTGGTTAGAGTGGAAATACACACCAACTCAATGGCCTCCTGGTTAGAGTGGAAATACACACCAACTCAATGGCCTCCTGGTTAGAGTGGAAATACACACCAACTCAATGGCCTCCTGGTTAGAGTGGAAATACACACCAACTCAATGGCCTCCTGGTTAGAGTGGAAATACACACCAACTCAATGGCCTCCTGGTTAGAGTGGAAATACACACCAACTCAATGGCCTCGTGGTTAGAGTGGAAATACACACCAACTCAATGGCCTCCTGGTTAGAGTGTAAATACACACCAACTCAATGGCCTCCTGGTTAGAGTGGAAATAAACACCAACTCAATGGCCTCCTGGTTAGAGTGGAAATACACACCAACTCAATGGCCTCCTGGTTAGAGTGGAAATACACACCAACTCAATGGCCTCCTGGTTAGAGTGGAAATACACACCAACTCAATGGCCTCGTGGTTAGAGTGGAAATACACACCAACTCAATGGCCTCCTGGTTAGAGTGGAAATACACACCAACTCAATGGCCTCCTGGTTAGAGTGGAAATACACACCAACTCAATGGCCTCCTGGTTAGAGTGGAAATACACACCAACTCAATGGCCTCCTGGTTAGAGTGGAAATACACACCAACTCAATGGCCTCCTGGTTAGAGTGGAAATACACACCAACTCAATGGCCTCGTGGTTAGAGTGGAAATACACACCAACTCAATGGCCTCGTGGTTAGAGTGGAAATACACACCAACTCAATGGCCTCGTGGTTAGACTGGAAATACACACCAACTCAATGGCCTCCTGGTTAGAGTGGAAATACACACCAACTCAATGGCCTCCTGGTTAGAGTGGAAATACACACCAACTCAATGGCCTCCTGGTTAGAGTGGAAATACACACCAACTCAATGGCCTCCTGGTTAGAGTGGAAATACACACCAACTCAATGGCCTCGTGGTTAGAGTGGAAATACACACCAACTCAATGGCCTCCTGGTTAGAGTGGAAATACACACCAACTCAATGGCCTCCTGGTTAGAGTGGAAATACACACCAACTCAATGGCCTCCTGGTTAGAGTGGAAATACACACCAACTCAATGGCCTCCTGGTTAGAGTGGAAATACACACCAACTCAATGGCCTCCTGGTTAGAGTGTTAATACACACCAACTCAATGGCCTCCTGGTTAGAGTGGAAATACACACCAACTCAATGGCCTCGTGGTTAGAGTGGAAATACACACCAACTCAATGGCCTCCTGGTTAGAGTGTCTGCCCTGACATTGGAAGGTACCTGTATGTAGAAATACACAACAACTCAATGGCCTCCTGGTTAGAGTGGAAATACACACCAACTCAATGGCCTCCTGGTTAGAGTGTCTGCCCTGACATTGGAAGGTACCTGGATGTAGAAATACACACCAACTCAATGGCCTCGTGGTTAGAGTGTCTGAAATACACACCAACTCAATGGCCTCCTGGTTAGAGTGGAAATACACACCAACTCAGTGGCCTCCTGGTTAGAGTGTAAATACACACCAACTCAATGGCCTCCTGGTTAGAGTGGAAATACACACCAACTCAATGGCCTCGTGGTTAGAGTGGAAATACACACCAACTCAATGGCCTCCTGGTTAGAGTGGAAATACACACCAACTCAATGGCCTCCTGGTTAGAGTGTTAATACACACCAACTCAATGGCCTCCTGGTTAGAGTGGAAATACACACCAACTCAATGGCCTCCTGGTTAGAGTGGAAATACACACCAACTCAATGGCCTCCTGGTTAGAGTGGAAATACACACCAACTCAATGGCCTCGTGGTTAGAGTGGAAATACACACCAACTCAATGGCCTCCTGGTTAGAGTGGAAATACACACCAACTCAATGGCCTCCTGGTTAGAGTGGAAATACACACCAACTCAATGGCCTCCTGGTTAGAGTGTCTGAAATACACACCAACTCAATGGCCTCGTGGTTAGAGTGGAAATACACACCAACTCAATGGCCTCGTGGTTAGAGTGGAAATACACACCAACTCAATGGCCTCCTGGTTAGAGTGGAAATACACACCAACTCAATGGCCTCCTGGTTAGAGTGTAAATACACACCAACTCAATGGCCTCCTGGTTAGAGTGGAAATACACACCAACTCAATGGCCTCCTGGTTAGAGTGTAAATACACACCAACTCAATGGCCTCCTGGTTAGAGTGGAAATACACACCAACTCAATGGCCTCCTGGTTAGAGTGTAAATACACACCAACTCAATGGCCTCCTGGTTAGAGTGGAAATACACACCAACTCAATGGCCTCGTGGTTAGAGTGGAAATACACACCAACTCAATGGCCTCCTGGTTAGAGTGGAAATACACACCAACTCAATGGCCTCGTGGTTAGAGTGGAAATACACACCAACTCAATGGCCTCGTGGTTAGAGTGGAAATACACACCAACTCAATGGCCTCGTGGTTAGAGTGGAAATACACACCAACTCAATGACCTCCTGGTTAGAGTGGAAATACACACCAACTCAATGGCCTCGTGGTTAGAGTGGAAATACACACCAACTCAATGGCCTCGTGGTTAGAGTGGAAATACACACCAACTCAATGGCCTCGTGGTTAGAGTGGAAATACACACCAACTCAATGGCCTCGTGGTTAGAGTGGAAATACACACCAACTCAATGGCCTCGTGGTTAGAGTGGAAATACACACCAACTCAATGGCCTCGTGGTTAGAGTGGAAATACACACCAACTCAATGGCCTCGTGGTTAGAGTGGAAATACACACCAACTCAATGGCCTCCTGGTTAGAGTGTCTGCCCTGACATTGGAGAAATACACACCAACTCAATGGCCTCGTGGTTAGAGTGGAAATACACACCAACTCAATGGCCTCCTGGTTAGAGTGGAAATACACACCAACTCAATGGCCTCGTGGTTAGAGTGGAAATACACACCAACTCAATGGCCTCGTGGTTAGAGTGGAAATACACACCAACTCAATGGCCTCGTGGTTAGAGTGGAAATACACACCAACTCAATGGCCTCGTGGTTAGAGTGGAAATACACACCAACTCAATGGCCTCGTGGTTAGAGTGGAAATACACACCAACTCAATGGCCTCCTGGTTAGAGTGTCTGCCCTGACATTGGAAGGTACCTGTATGGAGAAATACACACCAACTCAATGGCCTCCTGGTTAGAGTGGAAATACACACCAACTCAATGGCCTCCTGGTTAGAGTGGAAATACACACCAACTCAATGGCCTCCTGGTTAGAGTGGAAATACACACCAACTCAATGTCCTCGTGGTTAGAGTGTAAATACACACCAACTCAATGGCCTCCTGGTTAGAGTGGAAATACACACCAACTCAATGGCCTCGTGGTTAGAGTGGAAATACACACCAACTCAATGTCCTCGTGGTTAGAGTGTAAATACACACCAACTCAATGGCCTCCTGGTTAGAGTGGAAATACACACCAACTCAATGGCCTCCTGGTTAGAGGGCGGCAGGTAGCTTAGTGGGTAAGAGTGTCTGCCCTGACATTGGAAGGTTGGGGGTTTGGTGACGGGGATCAAAGACTCTGAAAGTGGGACCTGATGCCTCTCTGCTTGGCACGCAGCATTAAGGAGATATATTTGGTGGTAAGGACCTGTGATAAACTAGCGTCCTGTCCAGGGGGTGTACTGGTACATCAAGCTGGGTTAGGGTTAGGGTAAGGCCCTGTGATAAACTAGCGTCCTGTCCAGGGAATGTACTGGTACATCAAGCTGTCTCACTACAGAAACAGGAGATAGACTAGTGTCCTGTCCAGGGGGTGTACTGGTACATCAAGCTGGGTTAGGGTTAGGGTTAGGGTTAGGGTTAGGGTAAGGCCCTGTGATAGACTAGCGTCCTGTCCAGGGGGTGTACTGGTACATCAAGCTGCCTCACCTTACAGAAACAGGAGATAGACTAGTGTCCTGTCCAGGGGGTGTACTGGTACATCAAGCTGCCTCACCCTACAGAAACAGGAGATAGACTAGTGTCCTGTCCAGGGGGTGTACTGGTACATCAAGCTGCCTCACCTTACAGAAACAGGAGATAGACTAGTGTCCTGTCCAGGGGGTGTACTGGTACATCAAGCTGCCTCACCTTACAGAAACAGGAGATAAACTAGCGTCCTGTCCAGGGAATGTACTGGTACATCAAGCTGCCTCACCTTACAGAAACAGGAGATAGACTAGTGTCCTGTCCAGGGGGTGTACTGGTACATCAAGCTGCCTCACCTTACAGAAACAGGAGATAGACTAGCGTCCTGTCCAGGGGGTGTACTGGTACATCAAGCTGCCTCACCTTACAGAAACAGGAGATAAACTAGCGTCCTGTCCAGGGAATGTACTGGTACATCAAGCTGCCTCACCCTACAGAAACAGGAGATAGACTAGCGTCCTGTCCAGGGGGTGTACTGGTACATCAAGCTGTCTCACTACAGAAACAGGAGATAGACTAGTGTCCTGTCCAGGGAATGTACTGGTACATCAAGCTGCCTCACCTTACAGAAACAGAAGATAGACTAGTGTCCTGTCCAGGGAATGTACTGGTACATCAAGCTGTCTCACTACAGAAACAGGAGATAGACTAGTGTCCTGTCCAGGGAATGTACTGGTACATCAAGCTGCCTCACCCTACAGAAACAGGAGATAGACTAGTGTCCTGTCCAGGGAATGTACTGGTACATCAAGCTGTCTCACTACAGAAACAGGAGATAAACTAGCGTCCTGTCCAGGGGGTGTACTGGTACATCAAGCTGCCTCACCCTACAGAAACAGGAGATAGACTAGTGTCCTGTCCAGGGGGTGTACTGGTACATCATGCTGCCTCACCTTACAGAAACAGGAGATAGACTAGTGTCCTGTCCAGGGGGTGTACTGGTACATCAAGCTGCCTCACCTTACAGAAACAGGAGATAAACTAGCGTCCTGTCCAGGGAATGTACTGGTACATCAAGCTGCCTCACCTTACAGAAACAGGAGATAGACTAGTGTCCTGTCCAGGGGGTGTACTGGTACATCAAGCTGGGTTAGGGTTAGGGTTAGGGTTAGGGTTAGGGTAAGGCCCTGTGATAGACTAGCGTCCTGTCCAGGGGGTGTACTGGTACATCAAGCTGCCTCACCTTACAGAAACAGGAGATAGACTAGTGTCCTGTCCAGGGGGTGTACTGGTACATCAAGCTGCCTCACCCTACAGAAACAGGAGATAGACTAGTGTCCTGTCCAGGGGGTGTACTGGTACATCAAGCTGCCTCACCTTACAGAAACAGGAGATAGACTAGTGTCCTGTCCAGGGGGTGTACTGGTACATCAAGCTGGGTTAGGGTTAGGGTTAGGGTTAGGGTTAGGGTAAGGCCCTGTGATAGACTAGCGTCCTGTCCAGGGGGTGTACTGGTACATCAAGCTGCCTCACCTTACAGAAACAGGAGATAGACTAGTGTCCTGTCCAGGGGGTGTACTGGTACATCAAGCTGCCTCACCTTACAGAAACAGGAGATAAACTAGCGTCCTGTCCAGGGAATGTACTGGTACATCAAGCTGCCTCACCTTACAGAAACAGGAGATAGACTAGTGTCCTGTCCAGGGGGTGTACTGGTACATCAAGCTGCCTCACCTTACAGAAACAGGAGATAGACTAGCGTCCTGTCCAGGGGGTGTACTGGTACATCAAGCTGCCTCACCTTACAGAAACAGGAGATAAACTAGCGTCCTGTCCAGGGAATGTACTGGTACATCAAGCTGCCTCACCCTACAGAAACAGGAGATAGACTAGCGTCCTGTCCAGGGGGTGTACTGGTACATCAAGCTGTCTCACTACAGAAACAGGAGATAGACTAGTGTCCTGTCCAGGGAATGTACTGGTACATCAAGCTGCCTCACCTTACAGAAACAGAAGATAGACTAGTGTCCTGTCCAGGGAATGTACTGGTACATCAAGCTGTCTCACTACAGAAACAGGAGATAGACTAGTGTCCTGTCCAGGGAATGTACTGGTACATCAAGCTGCCTCACCTTACAGAAACAGGATATAGACTAGTGTCCTGTCCAGGGAATGTACTGGTACATCAAGCTGTCTCACTACAGAAACAGGAGATAAACTAGTGTCCTGTCCAGGAGGTGTACTGTACATCAAGCTGTCTCACTACAGAAACAGGAGATAGACTAGTGTCCTGTCCAGGGAATGTACTGGTACATCAAGCTGCCTCACCTTACAGAAACAGAAGATAGACTAGTGTCCTGTCCAGGGGGTGTACTGTACATCAAGCTGTCTCACCTTACAGAAACAGAAGATAGACTAGTGTCCTGTCCAGGGGGTGTACTGTACATCAAGCTGTCTCACTACAGAAACAGGAGATAGACTAGTGTCCTGTCCAGGGGGTGTACTGGTACATCAAGCTGTCTCACTACAGAAACAGGAGATAGACTACTGCCCCAATGGGTTGTTCTGTCACGGACAAGGCTTATGTATTTTCTTTATATACACTGAGTATACCTAATATTGAGATGCACCCCCCCCCCCCCCCCCACTCTACAAGGTGTCGAAAGCGTTCCACAGGGATGCTGGCCCATGTTGACTCCAATGCTTCCCACAGTTGTGTCAAGTTGGCTGGATGTCCTTTGGGTGGTGGACCGTTATTGATACACACGGGAAACTGTTGAGCGTGAAAAACCCAGCAGCGTTGCAGTTCTTGACACAAACCGGTGCGCCTGGCACCTACTACCATACCCCGTGCAAAGGAACTTAAATATTTTGTCTTGCCCATTCACCCTCTGAATGGAACACATACACAATCCATGTGTGTTCCTGATGTTTGGTATACTCCGCGTATACAGGATATACACTATAGTCCAGACCTAACATTAAGGGTCTCTAGTATGGTTGTCCTGCCTCTAGGACAGTGACAGGTGAGTCTAACATTAAGGGTCTCTAGTATGGTTGTCCTGCCTCTAGGACAGTGACAGGTGAGTCTAACATTAAGGGTCTCTAGTATGGTTGTCCTGCCTCTAGGACAGTCTGTTGATCAGTTGGCCTGTGTCTGGAGACAGAATAGAATAGACACTAAGAGAATAGATACTTTAATGTCCATTTGGTTAGAACAGAAATTAGTCTTCTGTCTTTTTCCCAAGCCCAGACACCTCTGGTTAGAACAGAAATTAGTCTTCTGTCTTTTTCCCAAGCCCAGACACCTCTGGTTAGAACAGAAATTAGTCTTCTGTCTTTTTCCCAAGCCCAGACACCTCTGGTTAGAACAGAAATTAGTCTTCTGTCTTTTTCCCCAGCCCAGACACCTCTGGTTAGAACAGAAATTAGTCTTCTGTCTTTTTCCCAAGCCCAGACACCTCTGGTTAGAACAGAAATTAGTCTTCTGTCTTTTTCCCAAGCCCAGACACCTCTGGTTAGAACAGAAATTAGTCTTCTGTCTTTTTCCCAAGCCCAGACACCTCTGGTTAGAACAGAAATTAGTCTTCTGTCTTTTTCCCAAGCCCAGACACCTCTGGTTAGAACAGAAATTAGTCTTCTGTCTTTTTCCCAAGCCCAGACACATTTTACATTTACATTTTAGTCAGAGCGACTTACAGTTAGTGAGCGCATACATTTTTTTATTTTTTGTATTTTTCATACTGGCCCCCCGTGGGAATCAAACCCACAACCCTGGCGTTGCAAACGCCATGTTCAACTGAGCTACATCCCTGCCGGCCATTCCCTCCCCTACCCTGGACGACGCTGGGCCAATTGTGCGCCGCCCCATGGGTCTCCCGGTCGCGGCCGGCTACGACAGAGCCTGGATTCGAACCAGGATCTCTAGTGGCACAGCTAGCACTGCGATGCAGTGCCTTAGACCACTGCGCCACTCGGGACACCTAGACACACATACACATGTTGAGAAGCACAGGGTGAGCTGCGGTGCAGTGCTCCTGGATGGAGAGCTATTTTTTGTGCCTTGATCAAGGGCACAACGGCAGTGAGTAGTAGTAAGGAGCCAGTTCAGGCGGCACGGGACTTGAACCAATAACCTCTAACCTCTGGGCTGCCAACTGTTCTGTCTAACCCTAACCCCAGTTACCTTTCTAACCTACCGTGTGTGTGTGTCTGTATAGGTCTGTCCACCCTGCAAGTGATCCTGGATACAGCAGCAGAGAGGAAGTGGGTTGTAACAGCCATCAACGTGGGCAACCTGAAGGATGAGAGGAAGGACGAGGCTTATCGCTCCCTGTTCCAAGACCTGGAGATACGGAAGGAGAGGAGAGTCATTCTAGACTGTGAACAAGACAAGGTTAAAGACATCATGGACCAGGTTGGTCTGTCTGTCTGTCTGTCTGTCTGTCTGTCTGTCTGTCTGTCTGTCTAGACTGTATGTCTGTCTGTCTGTCTGTCTGTCTAGACTGTGAACAAGACAAGGTTAAAGACATCATGGACCAGGTTGGTCTGTCTGTCTGTCTGTCTGGACTGTGAACAGGACAAGGTCAAAAACATTATGGAACAGGTTGGTCTGTCTGTCTAGACATTATGGAACAGGTTGGTCTGTCTGTCTAGACATTATGGAACAGGTTGGTCTGTCTAGACATTATGGAACAGGTTGGTCTGTCTGTCTAGACATTATGGAACAGGTTGGTCTGTCTGTCTAGACATTATGGAACAGGTTGGTCTGTCTGTCTAGACATTATGGAACAGGTTGGTCTGTCTGTCTAGACATTATGGAACAGGTTGGTCTGTCTGTCTAGACATTATGGAACAGGTTGGTCTGTCTGTCTAGACATTATGGACCAGGTTGGTCTGTCTGTCTAGACATTATGGAACAGGTGAGGTTCTACTGTGTTCTTTATTGGGAACTGATGTCCTCTATTGGGTTCTATTGGGATCCATTGAGTTCTATTGGGGTCCATTGAATTCTATTGGGATCCATTGAGTTCTATTGGCATCCATTTAATTATATTTGGATCCATTGAGTTGTATTGGGATCCATTTAATTATATTTGGATCCATTGAGTTGTATTGGGATCCATTGAGTTATATTGGGATCCATTGAGTTATACTGGGATCCATTGAATTCTATTGGGATCCATTGAGTTCTATTGGCATCCATTTAATTATATTTGGATCCATTGAGTTGTATTGGGATCCATTGAGTTCTACTGGGATCCATTGAGTTATATTGGGATTCATTGAGTTCTATTGGGATCCATTTAATTATATTGGGATCAATTTAGTTATATTGGGATCCATTGATTTCTATTGGGATCCATTGATTTCTATTGGGATCCATTAAGTTCTATTGTATATTGTCTGTTCACTGTATTAGGGTTAGGGTAAGGGTTATATTGTCTGTTCACTGTATTAGGGTTAGGGTTAGGGTTATATTGTCTGTTCACTGTATTAGGGTTAGGGTAAGGGTTATATTGTCTGTTCACTGTATTAGGGTAAGGGTAAGGGTTATATTGTCTGTTCACTGTATTAGGGTAAGGGTTATATTGTCTGTTCACTGTATTAGGGTAAGGGTTATATTGTCTGTTCACTGTATTAGGGTAAGGGTTATATTGTCTGTTCACTGTATTAGGGTAAGGGTTATATTGTCTGTTCACTGTATTAGGGTTAGGGTTATATTGTCTGTTCACTGTATTAGGGTAAGGGTAAGGGTTATATTGTCTGTTCACTGTATTAGGGTTAGGGTAAGGGTTATATTGTCTGTTCACTGTATTAGGGTTAGGTTTAGGGTTATATTGTCTGTTCACTGTATTATGGTTAGGGTTATATTGTCTGTTCACTGTATTAGGGTAAGGGTTATATTGTCTGTTCACTGTATTAGGGTTAGGGTTAGGGTTAAATTGTCTGTTCACTGTATTAGGGTTAGGGTAAGGGTTATATTGTCTGTTCACTGTATTAGGGTTAGGGTTATATTGTCTGTTCACTGTATTAGGGTTAGGGTAAGGGTTATATTGTCTGTTCACTGTATTAGGGTTAGGGTAAGGGTTATATTGTCTGTTCACTGTATTAGGGTAAGGGTTATATTGTCTGTTCACTGTATTAGGGTAAGGGTTAGGGTTATATTGTCTGTTCACTGTATTAGGGTTAGGGTAAGGGTTATATTGTCTGTTCACTGTATTAGGGTAAGGGTTATATTGTCTGTTCACTGTATTAGGGTAAGGGTTATATTGTCTGTTCACTGTATTAGGGTTAGGGTTAGGGTAAGGGTTATATTGTCTGTTCACTGTATTAGGGTAAGGGTAAGGGTTATATTGTCTGTTCACTGTATTAGGGTAAGGGTTATATTGTCTGTTCACTGTATTAGGGTTAGGGTAAGGGTTATATTGTCTGTTCACTGTATTAGGGTTAGGGTTATATTGTCTGTTCACTGTATTAGGGTAAGGGTAAGGGTTATATTGTCTGTTCACTGTATTAGGGTAAGGGTTATATTGTCTGTTCACTGTATTAGGGTTAGGGTAAGGGTTATATTGTCTGTTCACTGTATTAGGGTTAGGGTAAGGGTTATATTGTCTGTTCACTGTATTAGGGTTAGGGTAAGGGTTATATTGTCTGTTCACTGTATTAGGGTAAGGGTTATATTGTCTGTTCACTGTATTAGGGTTAGGGTAAGGGTTATATTGTCTGTTCACTGTATTAGGGTTAGGGTTAGGGTTATATTGTCTGTTCACTGTATTAGGGTTAGGGTTATATTGTCTGTTCACTGTATTAGGGTAAGGGTTATATTGTCTGTTCACTGTATTAGGGTTAGGGTTATATTGTCTGTTCACTGTATTAGGGTTAGGGTAAGGGTTATATTGTCTGTTCACTGTATTAGGGTAAGGGTTATATTGTCTGTTCACTGTATTAGGGTAAGGGTAAGGGTTATATTGTCTGTTCACTGTATTAGGGTAAGGGTAAGGGTAAGGGTTATATTGTCTGTTCACTGTATTAGGGTAAGGGTTATATTGTCTGTTCACTGTATTAGGGTTAGGGTAAGGGTTATATTGTCTGTTCACTGTATTAGGGTTAGGGTAAGGGTTATATTGTCTGTTCACTGTATTAGGGTAAGGGTTATATTGTCTGTTCACTGTATTAGGGTAAGGGTTATATTGTCTGTTCACTGTATTAGGTTTAGGGTAAGGGTTATATTGTCTGTTCACTGTATTAGGGTAAGGGTTATATTGTCTGTTCACTGTATTAGGGTAAGGGTTATATTGTCTGTTCACTGTATTAGGGTTAGGGTAAGGGTTATATTGTCTGTTCACTGTATTAGGGTAAGGGTTATATTGTCTGTTCACTGTATTAGGGTAAGGGTTATATTGTCTGTTCACTGTATTAGGGTAAGGGTTATATTGTCTGTTCACTGTATTAGGGTAAGGGTTATATTGTCTGTTCACTGTATTAGGGTAAGGGTTATATTGTCTGTTCACTGTATTAGGGTAAGGGTAAGGGTTATATTGTCTGTTCACTGTATTAGGGTAAGGGTTATATTGTCTGTTCACTGTATTAGGGTTAGGGTAAGGGTTATATTGTCTGTTCACTGTATTAGGGTAAGGGTTATATTGTCTGTTCACTGTATTAGGGTAAGGGTAAGGGTTATATTGTCTGTTCACTGTATTAGGGTAAGGGTTATATTGTCTGTTCACTGTATTAGGGTTAGGGCTATATTGTCTGTTCACAGTATTAGGGTAAGGGTAAGGGTTATATTGTCTGTTCACTGTATTAGGGTTAGGGTAAGGGTTATATTGTCTGTTCACTGTATTAGGGTAAGGGTAAGGGTTATATTGTCTGTTCACTGTATTAAGGTTAGAGTAAGGGTTATATTGTCTGTTCACTGTATTAGGGTTAGGGTTATATTGTCTGTTCACTGTATTAGGGTTAGGGTAAGGGTTATATTGTCTGTTCACTGTATTAGGGTTAGGGTAAGGGTTATATTGTCTGTTCACTGTATTAGGGTTAGGGTAAGGGTTATATTGTCTGTTCACTGTATTAGGGTTAGGGTAAGGGTTATATTGTCTGTTCACTGTATTAGGGTAAGGGTAAGGGTTATATTGTCTGTTCACTGTATTAAGGTTAGAGTAAGGGTTATATTGTCTGTTCACTGTATTAGGGTTAGGGTTATATTGTCTGTTCACTGTATTAGGGTTAGGGTAAGGGTTATATTGTCTGTTCACTGTATTAGGGTTAGGGTAAGGGTTATATTGTCTGTTCACTGTATTAGGGTTAGGTTAAGGGTTATATTGTCTGTTCACTGTATTAGGGTTAGGGTAAGGGTTATATTGTCTTTTCACTGTATTAGGGTAAGGGTTATATTGTCTGTTCACTGTATTAGGGTAAGGGTTATATTGTCTGTTCACTGTATTAGGGTAAGGGTTATATTGTCTGTTCACTGTATTAGGGTTAGGGTTAGGGTAAGGGTTATATTGTCTGTTCACTGTATTAGGGTTAGGGTTATATTGTCTGTTCACTGTATTAGGGTTAGGGTAAGGGTTATATTGTCTGTTCACTGTATTAGGGTAAGGGTTATATTGTCTGTTCACTGTATTAGGGTAAGGGTAAGGGTTATATTGTCTGTTCACTGTATTAGGGTTAGGGTAAGGGTTTTATTGTCTGTTCACTGTATTAGGGTAAGGGTTATATTGTCTGTTCACTGTATTAGGGTTAGGGTTAGGGTAAGGGTTAGGGTTATATTGTCTGTTCACTGTATTAGGGTAAGGGTTATATTGTCTGTTCACTGTATTAGGGTAAGGGTTATATTGTCTGTTCACTGTATTAGGGTAAGGGTTATATTGTCTGTTCACTGTATTAGGGTTAGGGTAAGGGCTATATTGTCTGTTCACTGTATTAGCGTTAGGGTAAGGGTTATATTGTCTGTTCACTGTATTAGGGTTAGAGTAAGGGTTATATTGTCTGTTCACTGTATTATGGTTAGGGTTATATTGTCTGTTCACTGTATTAGGGTAAGGGTTATATTGTCTGTTCACTGTATTAGGGTAAGGGTTATATTGTCTGTTCACTGTATTAGGGTTAGGGTAAGGGCTATATTGTCTGTTCACTGTATTAGCGTTAGGGTTAGGGTTATATTGTCTGTTCACTGTATTAGGGTTAGGGTTAGGGTTATATTGTCTGTTCACTGTATTAGGGTTAGGGTAAGGGTTATATTGTCTGTTCACTGTATTAGGGTTAGGGTAAGGGTTATATTGTCTGTTCACTGTATTAGGGTAAGGGTTATATTGTCTGTTCACTGTATTAGGGTAAGGGTTATATTGTCTGTTCACTGTATTAGGGTTAGGGTAAGGGTTATATTGTCTGTTCACTGTATTAGGGTAAGGGTTATATTGTCTGTTCACTGTATTAGGGTAAGGGTTATATTGTCTGTTCACTGTATTAGGGTTAGGGTAAGGGTTATATTGTCTGTTCACTGTATTAGGGTAAGGGTTATATTGTCTGTTCACTGTATTAGGGTAAGGGTTATATTGTCTGTTCACTGTATTAGGGTAAGGGTTATATTGTCTGTTCACTGTATTAGGGTAAGGGTTATATTGTCTGTTCACTGTATTAGGGTAAGGGTTATATTGTCTGTTCACTGTATTAGGGTAAGGGTAAGGGTTATATTGTCTGTTCACTGTATTAGGGTAAGGGTTATATTGTCTGTTCACTGTATTAGGGTTAGGGTAAGGGTTATATTGTCTGTTCACTGTATTAGGGTAAGGGTTATATTGTATGTTCACTGTATTAGGGTAAGGGTAAGGGTTATATTGTCTGTTCACTGTATTAGGGTAAGGGTTATATTGTCTGTTCACTGTATTAGGGTTAGGGCTATATTGTCTGTTCACAGTATTAGGGTAAGGGTAAGGGTTATATTGTCTGTTCACTGTATTAGGGTTAGGGTAAGGGTTATATTGTCTGTTCACTGTATTAGGGTAAGGGTAAGGGTTATATTGTCTGTTCACTGTATTAAGGTTAGAGTAAGGGTTATATTGTCTGTTCACTGTATTAGGGTTAGGGTTATATTGTCTGTTCACTGTATTAGGGTTAGGGTAGGGGTTATATTGTCTGTTCACTGTATTAGGGTTAGGGTAAGGGTTATAGTGTCTGTTCACTGTATTAGGGTTAGGGTAAGGGTTATATTGTCTGTTCACTGTATTAGGGTTAGGGTAAGGGTTATATTGTCTGTTCACTGTATTAGGGTAAGGGTAAGGGTTATATTGTCTGTTCACTGTATTAAGGTTAGAGTAAGGGTTATATTGTCTGTTCACTGTATTAGGGTTAGGGTTATATTGTCTGTTCACTGTATTAGGGTTAGGGTAAGGGTTATATTGTCTGTTCACTGTATTAGGGTTAGGGTAAGGGTTATATTGTCTGTTCACTGTATTAGGGTTAGGTTAAGGGTTATATTGTCTGTTCACTGTATTAGGGTTAGGGTAAGGGTTATATTGTCTTTTCACTGTATTAGGGTAAGGGTTATATTGTCTGTTCACTGTATTAGGGTAAGGGTTATATTGTCTGTTCACTGTATTAGGGTAAGGGTTATATTGTCTGTTCACTGTATTAGGGTTAGGGTTAGGGTAAGGGTTATATTGTCTGTTCACTGTATTAGGGTTAGGGTTATATTGTCTGTTCACTGTATTAGGGTTAGGGTAAGGGTTATATTGTCTGTTCACTGTATTAGGGTAAGGGTTATATTGTCTGTTCACTGTATTAGGGTAAGGGTAAGGGTTATATTGTCTGTTCACTGTATTAGGGTTAGGGTAAGGGTTTTATTGTCTGTTCACTGTATTAGGGTAAGGGTTATATTGTCTGTTCACTGTATTAGGGTTAGGGTTAGGGTAAGGGTTAGGGTTATATTTTCTGTTCACTGTATTAGGGTAAGGGTTATATTGTCTGTTCACTGTATTAGGGTAAGGGTTATATTGTCTGTTCACTGTATTAGGGTAAGGGTTATATTGTCTGTTCACTGTATTAGGGTTAGGGTAAGGGCTATATTGTCTGTTCACTGTATTAGCGTTAGGGTAAGGGTTATATTGTCTGTTCACTGTATTAGGGTTAGGGTAAGGGTTATATTGTCTGTTCACTGTATTATGGTTAGGGTTATATTGTCTGTTCACTGTATTAGGGTAAGGGTTATATTGTCTGTTCACTGTATTAGGGTAAGGGTTATATTGTCTGTTCACTGTATTAGGGTTAGGGTAAGGGCTATATTGTCTGTTCACTGTATTAGCGTTAGGGTTAGGGTTATATTGTCTGTTCACTGTATTAGGGTTAGGGTAAGGGTTATATTGTCTGTTCACTGTATTAGGGTTAGGGTAAGGGTTATATTGTCTGTTCACTGTATTAGGGTTAGGGTAAGGGTTATATTGTCTGTTCACTGTATTAGGGTTAGGGTTAGGGTTATATTGTCTGTTCACTGTATTAGGGTTAGGGTTATATTGTCTGTTCACTGTATTAGGGTAAGGGTTAGGGTTATATTGTCTGTTCACTGTATTAGGGTTAGGGTAAGTGTTATATTGTCTGTTCACTGTATTAGGGTAAGGGTAAGGGTTATATTGTCTGTTCACTGTATTAGGGTAAGGCTTATATTGTCTGTTCACTGTATTAGGGTAAGGGTTATATTGTCTGTTCACTGTATTAGGGTAAGGGTTATATTGTCTGCTCACTGTATTAGGGTTAGGGTTAGGGTTATATTGTCTGTTCACTGTATTAGGGTAAGGGTAAGGGTAAGGGTAAGGGTTATATTGTCTGTTCACTGTATTAGGGTAAGGGTTATATTGTCTGTTCACTGTATTAGGGTTAGGGTAAGGGTTATATTGTCTGTTCACTGTATTAGGGTTAGGGTAAGGGTTATATTGTCTGTTCACTGTATTAGGGTAAGGGTAAGGGTTATATTGTCTGTTCACTGTATTAGGGTTAGGGTAAGGGTTATATTGTCTGTTCACTGTATTAGGGTTAGGGTAAGGGTTATATTGTCTGTTCACTGTATTAGGGTAAGGGTTATATTGTCTGTTCACTGTATTAGGGTAAGGGTTATATTGTCTGTTCACTGTATTAGGGTAAGGGTTATGTTGTATGTTCACTGTATTAGGGTTAGGGTTATATTGTCTGTTCACTGTATTAGGGTAAGGGTAAGGGTTATATTGTCTGTTCACTGTATTAGGGTTAGGGTAAGGGTTATATTGTCTGTTCACTGTATTAGGGTTAGGGTTATATTGTCTGTTCACTGTATTAGGGTAAGGGTAAGGGTAAGGGTTATATTGTCTGTTCACTGTATTAGGGTTAGGGTTAGGGTTATATTGTCTGCTCACTGTATTAGGGTAAGGGTAAGGGTTATATTGTCTGTTCACTGTATTAGGGTTAGGGTTATATTGTCTGTTCACTGTATTAGGGTAAGAGTAAGGGTTATATTGTCTGTTCACTGTATTAGGGTTAGGGTTATATTGTCTGTTCACTGTATTAGGGTAAGAGTAAGGGTTATATTGTCTGTTCACTGTATTAGGGTTAGGGTTATATTGTCTGTTCACTGTATTAGGGTAAGAGTAAGGGTTATATTGTCTGTTCACTGTATTAGGGTTAGGGTTATATTGTCTGTTCACTGTATTAGGGTAAGAGTAAGGGTTATATTGTCTGTTCACTGTATTAGGGTTAGGGTTATATTGTCTGTTCACTGTATTAGGGTTAGGGTTAGGGTTATATTGTCTGTTCACTGTATTAGGGTTAGGGTAAGGGTTATATTGTCTGTTCACTGTATTAGGGTTAGGGTAAGGGTTATATTGTCTGTTCACTGTATTAGGGTAAGGGTTATATTGTCTGTTCACTGTATTAGGGTAAGGGTTATATTGTCTGTTCACTGTATTAGGGTTAGGGTAAGGGTTATATTGTCTGTTCACTGTATTAGGGTAAGGGTTATATTGTCTGTTCACTGTATTAGGGTAAGGGTTATATTGTCTGTTCACTGTATTAGGGTTAGGGTAAGGGTTATATTGTCTGTTCACTGTATTAGGGTAAGGGTTATATTGTCTGTTCACTGTATTAGGGTAAGGGTTATATTGTCTGTTCACTGTATTAGGGTAAGGGTTATATTGTCTGTTCACTGTATTAGGGTAAGGGTTATATTGTCTGTTCACTGTATTAGGGTAAGGGTTATATTGTCTGTTCACTGTATTAGGGTAAGGGTAAGGGTTATATTGTCTGTTCACTGTATTAGGGTAAGGGTTATATTGTCTGTTCACTGTATTAGGGTTAGGGTAAGGGTTATATTGTCTGTTCACTGTATTAGGGTAAGGGTTATATTGTATGTTCACTGTATTAGGGTAAGGGTAAGGGTTATATTGTCTGTTCACTGTATTAGGGTAAGGGTTATATTGTCTGTTCACTGTATTAGGGTTAGGGCTATATTGTCTGTTCACAGTATTAGGGTAAGGGTAAGGGTTATATTGTCTGTTCACTGTATTAGGGTTAGGGTAAGGGTTATATTGTCTGTTCACTGTATTAGGGTAAGGGTAAGGGTTATATTGTCTGTTCACTGTATTAAGGTTAGAGTAAGGGTTATATTGTCTGTTCACTGTATTAGGGTTAGGGTTATATTGTCTGTTCACTGTATTAGGGTTAGGGTAGGGGTTATATTGTCTGTTCACTGTATTAGGGTTAGGGTAAGGGTTATATTGTCTGTTCACTGTATTAGGGTTAGGGTAAGGGTTATATTGTCTGTTCACTGTATTAGGGTTAGGGTAAGGGTTATATTGTCTGTTCACTGTATTAGGGTAAGGGTAAGGGTTATATTGTCTGTTCACTGTATTAAGGTTAGAGTAAGGGTTATATTGTCTGTTCACTGTATTAGGGTTAGGGTTATATTGTCTGTTCACTGTATTAGGGTTAGGGTAAGGGTTATATTGTCTGTTCACTGTATTAGGGTTAGGGTAAGGGTTATATTGTCTGTTCACTGTATTAGGGTTAGGTTAAGGGTTATATTGTCTGTTCACTGTATTAGGGTTAGGGTAAGGGTTATATTGTCTTTTCACTGTATTAGGGTAAGGGTTATATTGTCTGTTCACTGTATTAGGGTAAGGGTTATATTGTCTGTTCACTGTATTAGGGTAAGGGTTATATTGTCTGTTCACTGTATTAGGGTTAGGGTTAGGGTAAGGGTTATATTGTCTGTTCACTGTATTAGGGTTAGGGTTATATTGTCTGTTCACTGTATTAGGGTTAGGGTAAGGGTTATATTGTCTGTTCACTGTATTAGGGTAAGGGTTATATTGTCTGTTCACTGTATTAGGGTAAGGGTAAGGGTTATATTGTCTGTTCACTGTATTAGGGTTAGGGTAAGGGTTTTATTGTCTGTTCACTGTATTAGGGTAAGGGTTATATTGTCTGTTCACTGTATTAGGGTTAGGGTTAGGGTAAGGGTTAGGGTTATATTTTCTGTTCACTGTATTAGGGTAAGGGTTATATTGTCTGTTCACTGTATTAGGGTAAGGGTTATATTGTCTGTTCACTGTATTAGGGTAAGGGTTATATTGTCTGTTCACTGTATTAGGGTTAGGGTAAGGGCTATATTGTCTGTTCACTGTATTAGCGTTAGGGTAAGGGTTATATTGTCTGTTCACTGTATTAGGGTTAGGGTAAGGGTTATATTGTCTGTTCACTGTATTATGGTTAGGGTTATATTGTCTGTTCACTGTATTAGGGTAAGGGTTATATTGTCTGTTCACTGTATTAGGGTAAGGGTTATATTGTCTGTTCACTGTATTAGGGTTAGGGTAAGGGCTATATTGTCTGTTCACTGTATTAGCGTTAGGGTTAGGGTTATATTGTCTGTTCACTGTATTAGGGTTAGGGTAAGGGTTATATTGTCTGTTCACTGTATTAGGGTTAGGGTAAGGGTTATATTGTCTGTTCACTGTATTAGGGTTAGGGTAAGGGTTATATTGTCTGTTCACTGTATTAGGGTTAGGGTTAGGGTTATATTGTCTGTTCACTGTATTAGGGTTAGGGTTATATTGTCTGTTCACTGTATTAGGGTAAGGGTTAGGGTTATATTGTCTGTTCACTGTATTAGGGTTAGGGTAAGTGTTATATTGTCTGTTCACTGTATTAGGGTAAGGGTAAGGGTTATATTGTCTGTTCACTGTATTAGGGTAAGGCTTATATTGTCTGTTCACTGTATTAGGGTAAGGGTTATATTGTCTGTTCACTGTATTAGGGTAAGGGTTATATTGTCTGCTCACTGTATTAGGGTTAGGGTTAGGGTTATATTGTCTGTTCACTGTATTAGGGTAAGGGTAAGGGTAAGGGTAAGGGTTATATTGTCTGTTCACTGTATTAGGGTAAGGGTTATATTGTCTGTTCACTGTATTAGGGTTAGGGTAAGGGTTATATTGTCTGTTCACTGTATTAGGGTTAGGGTAAGGGTTATATTGTCTGTTCACTGTATTAGGGTAAGGGTAAGGGTTATATTGTCTGTTCACTGTATTAGGGTTAGGGTAAGGGTTATATTGTCTGTTCACTGTATTAGGGTTAGGGTAAGGGTTATATTGTCTGTTCACTGTATTAGGGTAAGGGTTATATTGTCTGTTCACTGTATTAGGGTAAGGGTTATATTGTCTGTTCACTGTATTAGGGTAAGGGTTATGTTGTCTGTTCACTGTATTAGGGTTAGGGTTATATTGTCTGTTCACTGTATTAGGGTAAGGGTAAGGGTTATATTGTCTGTTCACTGTATTAGGGTTAGGGTAAGGGTTATATTGTCTGTTCACTGTATTAGGGTTAGGGTTATATTGTCTGTTCACTGTATTAGGGTAAGGGTAAGGGTAAGGGTTATATTGTCTGTTCACTGTATTAGGGTTAGGGTTAGGGTTATATTGTCTGCTCACTGTATTAGGGTAAGGGTAAGGGTTATATTGTCTGTTCACTGTATTAGGGTTAGGGTTATATTGTCTGTTCACTGTATTAGGGTAAGAGTAAGGGTTATATTGTCTGTTCACTGTATTAGGGTTAGGGTTATATTGTCTGTTCACTGTATTAGGGTAAGAGTAAGGGTTATATTGTCTGTTCACTGTATTAGGGTTAGGGTTATATTGTCTGTTCACTGTATTAGGGTAAGAGTAAGGGTTATATTGTCTGTTCACTGTATTAGGGTTAGGGTAAGGGTAATTTGTGACATTGTTTTACAATAGAGTATATTGCTTTATACCACAACATTCCAGAATACTAGTTTCTGATTAGCTAGAAAGGCATTCTAGAATGGACATTACAGATAACAGGACAGTTGGAAAAGATATCTTGACACTTTGCAATCATGACGCAATATACGCCTACACATGCAGACCCTACTAGCTACAAAGTTACAGAAAGCCAAACCAACAACCACACAAACTGAAATTGGATACATTGTAGATGCAGGTCCAACAAGGAAAGATTTAGCTAGTTAATTAGCTAGCATAGATTTTTTTTGGCAGAGACATGGAGCATCTGATGACCTAATGTGGTGAGGGATGAGCATTCATTTATCCAGTCCCTATGTTGCAGTCAAATACTCCCACGTTTCTAGTTTGACCAGCTGTTTTCAGCAACTGGTATTTTTGAATTCGGTTGCCATATTGGCAGGTTTGCTAGCAACAAATGATTTAGCTAGCTTCTAGCCTAGTGTTTGATATGCAATACTATCTCCTCGTAATGAACACTGTTGAGGGTCTTGACGAGAAAGCAAACGTTTCCAGCTGCCAGGCAAAATCGGGCATCATCAGCTCATTGTTATTGATGTGTCCAAATGAATGTCAATAGAAAACAGCTTAAACAAACGCAAATGCAGCTACTTTGCCGTTATTCTGTCTGCAAAGGTCGTGACTGTGTTAGCCTTAGGTAATTGGCTAGCTAGCAAGCAAGGGATAAGAAAGTTGCCAGCGAACATGGCAACGGAACATATAAAACGGACAACTGGGTCGCGTCCATAAATATCCAAATAATAGAACGAACGACTTGGTTACGTCCATAAATATCAAACTAATGGAACGAACAACTCAATCAATCAATCAATTTTATTTTATATAGCCCTTCTTACATCAGCTAATATCTCGAAGTGCTGTACAGAAACCCAGCCTAAAACCCCAAACAGCTAGTAATGCAGGTGTAGAAGCACGGTGGCTAGGAAAAACTCCCTAGAAAGGCGAAAACCTAGGAAGAAACCTAGAGAGGAACCAGGCTATGAGGGGTGGCCAGTCCTCTTCTGGCTGTGCCGGGTGGAGATTATAACAGAACCATGCCAAGATGTTCAAAAATGTTAATAAGTGACAAGCATGGTCAAATAATAATCAGGAATAAATCTCAGTTGGCTTTTCATAGCCGATCATTAAGAGTTTGAAAACAGCAGGTCTGGGACAGGTAGGGGTTCCATAACCGCAGGCAGAACAGTTTAAACTGGAATAGCAGCAAGGCCAGGCGGACTGGGGACAGCAAGGAGTCACCACGGCCGGTAGTCCCGACGTATGGTCCTAGGGCTCAGGTCTCTCAGTTGGCTTTTCATAGCCGATCATTAAGAGTTGAAAACAGCAGGTCTGGGACAGGTAGGGGTTTCGTAGCCGCAGGCAGAACAGTTGAAACTGGAATAGCAGCAAGGCCAGGCGGACTGGGGACAGCAAGGTGTCATCATGCCCGGTAGTCCTGACGTATGGTCCTAGGGCTCAGGTTCTCGGAGAGAAAGAGAGAACGAGAGAATTAGAGAGAGCATACTTAAATTCACACAGGACACTGGATAAGACAGGAGAAGTACTCCAGGTATAACCAACTAACCCCAGCCCCCCGACACATAAACTACTGCAGCATAAATACTGGAGGCTGAGACAGGAGCGGTCCGGAGACACTGTGGCCCCATCCGAAGAAACCCCCGGACAGGGCCAAACAGGAAGGATATAACCCCACCCACTCCGCCAAAGCACAGCCCCCGCACCACTAGAGGGATATCCCCAACCACCAACTTACAATCCTGAGACAAGGCCGAGTATAGCCCACAGAGGTCTCCACCACAGCACAAACCAAGGGGGGGGGGCGCCAACCCAGACAGGAAGATCACGTCAGTAACTCAACCCACTCAAGTGACGCACCCCTCCCAGGGACGGCATGAAAGAGCACCAGCAAGCCAGTGACTCAGCCCCTGCAACAGGGTTAGAGGCAGAGAACCCCAGTGGAGAGGGGAACCGGCCCGGCAGAGACAGCAAGGGCTGTTCGTTGCTCCAGCCTTTCCGTTCACCTTCACACTCCTGGGCCAGACTACACTCAATCATATGACCTACTGAAGAGATAAGTCTTCAGTAAAGACTTAAAGGTTGAGACTGAGTCTGCGTCTCTCACATGGGTAGGCAGACTGTTCCATAAAAATGGAGATCTATAGGAGAAAGCCCTGCCTCCCGCTGTTTGCTTAGAAATTCTAGGGACAATTAGGAGGCCTGCGTCTTGTGACCGTAGCGTACGTATTGGTATGTACGGCAGGACCAACTCGGAAAGATAGGTAGGAGCAAGCCCATGTAACGCTTTATAGGTTAACAGTAAAACCTTGAAATCAGCCCTTGCCTTAACAGGAAGCCAGTGTAGGGAAGCTAGCACTGGAGTAATATGATCAAATTTCTTGGTTCTAGTCAGGATTCTAGCAGCCGTATTTAGCACTAACTGAAGTTTATTTAGTGCTTTATCCGGGTAGCCGGAAAATAGAGCATTGCAGTAGTCTAACCTAGAAGTAACAAATGCATGGATTAATTTTTCTGCATCATTTTTGGACAGAAAATTTCTGATTTTTGCAATGTTACGTAGATGGAAAAAAGCTGTCCTTGAAACAGTCTTGATATGTTCGTCAAAAGAGAGATCAGGGTCAAGAGTAACGCCTAGGTCCTTCACAGTTTTATTTGAGACGACTTTACAACCATCAAGATGAATTGTCAGATTTAACAGAAGATCTCTTTGTTTCTTGGGACCTAGAACAAGCATCTCTGTTTTGTCCGAGTTTAAAAGTAAAAAGTTTTCAGCCATCCACTTCCTTATGTCTGAAACACAGGCTTCTAGCGAGGGCAATTTTGGGGCTTCACCATGCTTCATTGAAATGTACAGCTGTGTGTCATCCGCATAGCAGTGAAAGTTAACATTATGTTTTCGAATAACATCCCCAAGAGGTAAAATATATAGTGAAAACAATAGTGGTCCTAAAACGGAACCTTGAGGAACACCGAAATGTACAGTTGATTTGTCGGAGGACAGACCATTCACAGAGACAAACTGATATCTTTCCGACAGGTAGGATCTAAACCAGGCCAGAACTTGTCCGTGTAGACCAATTTGGGTTTCCAGTCTCTCCAAAAGAATGTGGTGATCGATGGTGTCAAAGGCAGCACTAAGGTCTAGTAGCACGAGGACAGATGCAGAGCCTCGGTCTGACGCCATTAAAAGGTCATTTACCACCTTCACAAGTGCAGTCTCAGTGCTATGATGGGGTCTAAAACCAGACTGAAGCATTTCGTATACATTGTTTGTCTTCAGAAAGGCAGTGAGTTGCTGCGCAACAGCTTTTTCAAAAATTTTTGAGAGGAATGGAAGATTCGATATAGGCCGATAGTTTTTTATATTTTCCGGGTCAAGGTTTGGCTTTTTCAAGAGAGGCTTTATCACTGCCACTTTTAGTGAGTTTGGTACACATCCGGTGGATAGAGAGCTGTTTATTATGTTCAACATAGGAGGGCCAAGCACAGGAAGCAGCTCCTTCAGCAGTTTAGTAGGAATAGGATCCAGTATGCAGCTTGAAGGTTTAGAGGCCATGATTATTTTCATCATTGTGTCAAGAGATATAGTACTAAAACACTTAAGTGTCTCTCCCGATCCCAGGCCCTCGCAGAGCTGTGCAGATCCAGGACAGCTAAGCCCTGGAGGAATACGCAGATTCAAAGAGGAGTCCGTAATTTGCTTTCTAATGGTCATGATCTTTTCCTCAAAGAAGTTCATGAATTTATCACTGCTGAAGTGAAAGCCATCCTCTCTTGGGGAATGCTGCTTTTTAGTTAGCTTTGCAACAGTATCAAAAAGAAATTTTGGATTGTTCTTATTTTCCTCGATTAAGTTGGAAAAGTAGGATGATCGAGCAGCAGTGAGGGCTCTTCGGTACTGCACGGTACTGTCTTTCCAAGCTAGTCGGAAGACTTCCAGTTTGGTGTGGCGCCATTTCCGTTCCAATTTCCTGGAAGCTTGCTTCAAAGCTCGGGTATTTTCTGTATACCAGGGAGCTAGTTTCTTATGACAAATGTTTTTCGTTTTTAGGGGTGCAACTGCATCTAGGGTATTGCGCAAGGTTAAATTGAGTTCCTCAGTTAAGTGGTTAACTGATTTTTGTCCTCTGACGTCCTTGGGTAGGCAGAAGGAGTCTGGAAGGGCATCAATGAATTTTTGTGTTGTCTGAGAATTTATAGCACGACTTTTGATGCTCCTTGGTTGGGGTCTGAGCAGATTATTTGTTGCGATTGCAAACGTAATAAAATGGTGGTCCGATAGTCCAGGATTTTGTGGAAAAACATTAAGATCTACAACATTTATTCCATGGGACAAAACTAGGTCCAGAGTATGACTGTGGCAGTGAGTAGGTCCAGAGACATGTTGGACAAAACCCACTGAGTCGATAATGGCTCCGAAAGACTTTTGGAGTGGGTCTGTGGACTTCTCCATGTGAATATTAAAATCACCAAAAATTAGAATATGATCTGCTATGACTACAAGGTCTGATAGGAATTCAGGAAACTCAGAGAGGAACGCTGTATATGGCCCAGGAGGCCTGTAAACAGTAGCTATAAAAAGTGATTGAGTAGGCTGCATAGATTTCATGACTAGAAGCTCAAAAGATGAAAACGCCATTTTTTTTTTTGTAAATTGAAATTTGCTATCGTAAATGTTAGCAACACCTCCGCCTTTGCGGGATGCACGGGGAATATGGTCACTAGTGTAACCAGGAGGTGAGGCCTCATTTAACACAGCAAATTCATCAGGCTTAAGCCATGTTTCAGTCAGGCCAATCACATCAAGATTATGATCAGTGATTAGTTCATTGACTATGACTGCCTTTGAAGTGAGGGATCTAACATTAAGTAACCCTATTTTGAGATGTGAGGTATCACAATCTCTTTCAATAATGGCAGGAATGGAGGAGGTCTTTATCCTAATAAGATTGCTAGGGTGAACACCGCCATGTTTAGTTTTGCCCAACCTAGGTCGAGGCACAGACACAGTCTCAATGGGTATGGCTGAGCTGACTACACTGACTGTGCTATTGGCAGACTCCACTAAGCTGGCAGGTTGGCTAACAGCCTGCTGCCTGGCCTGCACCCTATTTCACTGTGGGGCTAGAGGAGTTAGAGCCCTATCTATGTTGGTAGATAAGAGGAGAGCACCCCTCCAGCTAGGATGGAGTCCGTCACTCCTCAGCAGGTCAGGCTTGATCCTGTTTGTGGGTGAGTCCCAGAAAGAGGGCCAATTATCCACAAATGTTATCTTTTGGGAGGGGCAGAAAACAGTTTTCAACCAGCGATTAAGTGCTGAGACTCTGCTGTAGAGCTCGTCACTTCCCCTAACTGGGAGGGGGCCAGAGACAATTACTCGATGCCGACACATCTTTCTAGCTGATTTACACGCTGAAGCTATGTTGCACTTGGTGACCTCTGACTGTTTCATCCTAACATCGTTGGTGCCGACGTGGATAACAATATCTCTATACTCTCTACACTCGCCAGTTTTAGCTTTAGCCAGCACCATCTTTAGATTAGCCTTAACGTCGGTAGGCCTGCCCCCTGGTAAACAGTGTATGATCGCTGGGTGATTCGTTTTAAGTCTAATACTGCGGGTAATGGAGTCGCCAATGACTAGGGTTTTCAATTTGTCAGAGCTAATGGTGGGAGCCTTCGGAGTCTCAGACCCCGTAACGGGAGGAGTAGAGACTAGAGAAGACTCAGACTCAGACTCCGACTCGCTACATAATGGGGAAAACCGGTTGAAGGTTTCTGTCGGCTGAATGAGCGACACCGGTTGAGCATTCCAGCAGTATTTCCCTCCAGAAGCCATGAGAAAGTTGTCCGGCTGCGGGGACTGTGCGGGGGGATTTATACTAACGTTACTGTCTGTACTTACTGGTGGCACAGACGCTGTTTCTTCCTTTCCTACACTGATATTGCCCTTGCCTAACGATTGCGTCTGAAGCTGGGCTTGTAGCACAGCTATTCTCGCCGTAAGGCGAGAATTCTCCTGTATATTATGAGTACAGCGACTGCAATTAGAAGACATCATGTTAATGTTACTACTTAGCTTCGGCTGTTGAAGATGTTGAAGATGTTGACGAATCATGTCCAGATAAAGCGTCCGGAGTGAAAAAGTTGAATAAGGGAAAAAAGTTGCGATGGAAAAAAGGAAAATAACTTAAAGTTGGCAGCTAAAACGCACAGGAAAATGACTCTTCTGTCTCGGGATAAACGTCCGGGGTGACGTCCATAAATATCAAACTAATGGAACGAACGACTGGGTTGTGTCCATAAATATCAAACTAATGGAACGAACGACTGGGTTGTGTCCATAAATATCAAACTAATGGAACGAACGACTGGGTCACGTCCATAAATATCAAACTAATGGAACGAACGACTGGGTCACGTCAATAAATATCAAACTAATGGAACGAACGACTGGGTCACGTCCATAAATATCAAACTAATGGAACGAACAACTGGGTCGCGTCCATAAATATCAAACTAATGGAACGAACGACTGGGTCACGTCCATAAATATCAAACTAATGGAACGAACAACTGGGTTACGTCCATAAATATCAAACTAATGGAACGAACGACTGGGTCACGTCCATAAATATCAAACTAATGGAACGAACAACTGGGTTACGTCCATAAATATCAAACTAATGGAACGAACGACTGGGTCACGTCAATAAATATCAAACTAATGGAACGAACAACTGGGTCACGTCCATAAATATCAAACTAATGGAACGAACGACTGGGCCACGTCCATAAATATCGAACTAAGGGAACGAACGACTGGGTCACGTCCATAAATATCAAACTAATGGAACGAACGACTGGGTCACGTCCATAAATATCAAACTAATGGAACGAACGACTGGGTCACGTCCATAAATATCAAACTAATGGAACGAACGACTGGGTCACGTCCATAAATATCAAACTAATGGAACGAACGACTGGGTTACGTCCATAAATATCAAACTAATGGAACGAACGACTGGGTTGTGTCCATAAATATCAAACTAATGGAACGAACGACTGGGTTGTGTCCATAAATATCAAACTAATGGAACGAACGACTGGGTCACGTCCATAAATATCAAACTAATGGAACGAACGACTGGGTCACGTCAATAAATATCAAACTAATGGAACGAACGACTGGGTCACGTCCATAAATATCAAACTAATGGAACGAACGACTGGGTCACGTCCATAAATATCAAACTAATGGAACGAACGACTGGGTCACGTCCATAAATATCAAACTAATGGAACGAACAACTGGGTTGTGTCCATAAATATCAAACTAATGGAACGAACGACTGGGTCACGTCCATAAATATCAAACTAATGGAACGAACGACTGGGTCACGTCCATAAATATCAAACTAATGGAACCAACGACTGGGTCACGTCCATAAATATCAAACTAATGGAACGAACGACTGGGTCACGTCAATAAATATCAAACTAATGGAACGAACGACTGGGTCACGTCCATAAATATCAAACTAATGGAACCAACGACTGGGTCACGTCCATAAATATCAAACTAATGGAACGAACGACTGGGTCACGTCCATAAATATCAAACTAATGGAACGAACGACTGGGTCGCGTCCATAAATATCGAACTAATGGAACGAACAACTGGGTTGTGTCCATAAATATCAAACTAATGGAACGAACGACTGGGTCGTGTCCATAAATATCAAACTAATGGAACGAACGACTGGGTCACGTCCATAAATATCAAACTAATGGAACGAACGACTGGGTTGTGCCCATAAATATCAAACTAATGGAACGAACGACTGGGTTGTGCCCATAAATATCAAACTAATGGAACCAACGACTGGGTCGCGTCAATAAATATCAAACTAATGGAACGAACGACTGGGTCACGTCCATAAATATCAAACTAATGGAACGAACGACTGGGTTGTGCCCATAAATATCAAACTAATGGAACGAACGACTGGGTCACGTCCATAAATATCAAACTAATGGAACGAACGACTGGGTCGTGTACATAAATATCAAACTAATGGAACCAACGACTGGGTCGCGTCAATAAATATCAAACTAATGGAACGAACGACTGGGTTGTGCCCATAAATATCAAACTAATGGAACCAACGACTGGGTCGCGTCAATAAATATCAATCTAATGGAACGAACAACTGGGTCACGTCCATAAATATCAAACTAATGGAACGAACGACTGGGTCACGTCCATAAATATCAAACTAATGGAACGAACGACTCGGTTGCATCTCTAGCAACCAAAAGATGAGAAAGTAGGAATTAATTTATAAAAATTTAAATATCAATGAAAAATGTTTATTTCTACTGGTAAATGTATGCTTTAGTGTTGTTTCCTTTGGCAACTGTTGTATAAGCAGGATAAACACAGAAGTTCTGTACATTACCTTGAAAAAATTAACTCCTCGTTGCGTCGTCTATCATTTCCAAGGTAATGTACAGAACGTCGGTGTTAATCCCTTCCTTATATGATATTGTTTTACATTGTTGTTTTATAAGATATTGTTTTATAAGATATTGTTTTATAAGATATTGTTTTTTGTGTTCCGGCAGGTCATCACCATTGGCCGACATGTTAAAGGATATCATTACATCATCGCTAACCTGGTATGATACCTGCTACCTCTCCTATTACTACATAACTGGTACTGACATCACACACAGCCTGGTACTAACTCAGTGTGTGTGTGTCCAGGGCTTCATTGATGGTGACCTGTCTAAGATCCAGTATGGGGGAGCCAACGTGTCGGGGTTCCAGATTGTTGACTTCGAGGAGCCACTCGTCTCCAAGTTCGACCAGAGATGGGAAGCACTGGAGGAGAAAGAGTACCCTGGAGCTGACAGCAGGATCAGGGTACGACCTCTAACCTCTAACCCTAACCCTTGACCCCTACCCTAACCCCAACCCCTAACCCTGGAGCTGACAGCAGGATCAGGGTACGACCTCTAACCTCTAACCCTAACCCTTGACCCCTACCCTAACCCCAACCCCTAACCCTGGAGCTGACAGCAGGATCAGGGTACGACCTCTAACCTCTAACCCTAACCCTTGACCCCTACCCTAACCCCAACCCCTAACCCTGGAGCTGACAGCAGGATCAGGGTACGACCTCTAACCTCTAACCCTAACCCTTGACCCCTACCCTAACCCCAACCCCTAACCCTGGAGCTGACAGCAGGATCAGGGTACGACCTCTAACCTCTAACCCTAACCCTTGACCCCTACCCTAACCCCAACCCCTAACCCTGGAGCTGACAGCAGGATCAGGGTACGACCTCTAACCTCTAACCCTAACCCTTGACCCCTACCCTAACCCCAACCCCTAACCCTGGAGCTGACAGCAGGATCAGGGTACGACCTCTAACCTCTAACCCTAACCCTTGACCCCTACCCTAACCCTGGAGCTGACAGCAGGATCAGGGTACGACCTCTAACCTCTAACCCTAACCCTTGACCCCTACCCTAACCCCAACCCCTAACCCTGGAGCTGACAGCAGGATCAGGGTACGACCTCTAACCTCTAACCCTAACCCTTGACCCCTACCCTAACCCCAACCCCTAACCCTGGAGCTGACAGCAGGATCAGGGTACGACCTCTAACCTCTAACCCTAACCCTTGACCCCTACCCTAACCCCAACCCCTAACCCTGGAGCTGACAGCAGGATCAGGGTACGACCTCTAACCTCTAACCCTAACCCTTGACCCCTACCCTAACCCCAACCCCTAACCCTGGAGCTGACAGCAGGATCAGGGTACGACCTCTAACCTCTAACCCTAACCCTTGACCCCTACCCTAACCCCAACCCCTAACCCTGGAGCTGACAGCAGGATCAGGGTACGACCTCTAACCTCTAACCCTAATCCTTGACCCCTACCCTAACCCCAACCCCTAACCCTGGAGCTGACAGCAGGATCAGGGTACGACCTCTAACCTCTAACCCTAACCCTCGACCCCTACCCTAACCCCAACCCCTAACCCTGGAGCTGACAGCAGGATCAGGGTACGACCTCTAACCTCTAACCCTAACCCTTGACCCCTACCCTAACCCCAACCCCTAACCCTGGAGCTGACAGCAGGATCAGGGTACGACCTCTAACCTCTAACCCTAACCCTTGACCCCTACCCTAACCCCAACCCCTAACCCTGGAGCTGACAGCAGGACCAGGGTACGACCTCTAACCTCTAACCCTAACCCTTGACCCCTACCCTAACCCCAACCCCTAACCCTGGAGCTGACAGCAGGATCAGGGTACGACCTCTAACCTCTAACCCTAACCCTTGACCCCTACCCTAACCCCAACCCCTAACCCTGGAGCTGACAGCAGGATCAGGGTACGACCTCTAACCTCTAACCCTAACCCTTGACCCCTACCCTAACCCCAACCCCTAACCCTGGAGCTGACAGCAGGATCAGGGTACGACCTCTAACCTCTAACCCTAATCCTTGACCCCTACCCTAACCCCAACCCCTAACCCTGGAGCTGACAGCAGGATCAGGGTACGACCTCTAACCTCTAACCCTAACCCTCGACCCCTACCCTAACCCCAACCCCTAACCCTGGAGCTGACAGCAGGATCAGGGTACGACCTCTAACCTCTAACCCTAACCCTTGACCCCTACCCTAACCCCAACCCCTAACCCTGGAGCTGACAGCAGGATCAGGGTACGACCTCTAACCTCTAACCCTAACCCTTGACCCCTACCCTAACCCCAACCCCTAACCCTGGAGCTGACAGCAGGACCAGGGTACGACCTCTAACCTCTAACCCTAACCCTTGACCCCTACCCTAACCCCAACCCCTAACCCTGGAGCTGACAGCAGGATCAGGGTACGACCTCTAACCTCTAACCCTAACCCTTGACCCCTACCCCTAACCCCAACCCCTAACCCTGGAGCTGACAGCAGGATCAGGGTACGACCTCTAACCTCTAACCCTAACCCTCGACCCCTACCCTAACCCCAACCCCTAACCCTGGAGCTGACAGCAGGATCAGGGTACGACCTCTAACCTCTAACCCTAACCCTCGACCCCTACCCTAACCCCAACCCCTAACCCCTGGAGCTGACAGCAGGATCAGGGTACGACCTCTAACCTCTAACCCTAACCCTTGACCCCTACCCTAACCCCAACCCCTAACCCTGGTGCTTTCAGCAGAATCAGGGTATGACCTCTAATCTCTGACCCCTGACCCCTACCCCTCTGGTTTCAGGTTTTATTGTCATGTGTACTGTGAAAAGCCTTTCTTGAAAGCTATTTTCCCAACAATGCAGTAATCAATATCAATATACATGACAGTACAGGAAGGAGTACCCTGGAGCCTCTAACCTCTAACCATTTCTCTCTCTCTCTCTCTCTCTCTCTCTCTCTCTCTCTCTCTCTCTCTCTCTCTCTCTCTCTCTGTCCCTCTCTCTCTCTCTCTATGTCTCTGTCTCTCTCTGTCTCTGTCTCTCTCTCTCTCTCTCTCTCTCTCTCTCTCTCCTCTCCTCTCTCTCTCTGTCTCTGTCTCTGTCTCTGTCTCTCTCTCTCTGTCTCTCTCTCTCTCTCTCTCTCTCTGTCTCTCTGTCTCTCTCTCTCTCTCTCTCTCTCTCTCTCTCTCTCTCTCTCTCTCTCTCTCTGTCTCTGTCTCTCTCTCTCTGTCTCTCTCTCTCTCTCTCTCTGTCTCTCTGTCTCTCTCTCTCTCTCTCTCTCCCTCTCTCTCTCTCTCTCTCTCTCTCTGTCTCTGTCTCTGTCTCTCTCTCTCTGTCTCTCTCTCTCTCTCTCTCTGTCTCTCTGTCTCTCTCTCTCCCTCTCTCTCTCTCTCTCTCTCTCTCTGTCTCTCTCTCCCTCTCTCTCTCTCTCTCTCTCTCTCTCTCTCTCTCTCTCTCCCTCTCTCTCTCTCTCTCTGTCTCTGTCTCTGTCTCTGTCTCTGTCTCTGTCTCTGTCTCTCTCTCTCTGTCTCTCTCTCTCTCTCTCTCTGTCTCTCTGTCTCTCTGTCTCTCTCTCTCTCTCTCTCTCTCTCCCTCTCTCTCTCTCTCTCTCTCTCTCTCTCTCTCTCTGTCTCTCTCTCTCTCTCTCTCTCTCTCTCTCTCTGTCTCTCTCTCTCTCTCTCTCTCTGTCTCTCTCTCTCTCTCTCTCTCTCTCTCTTCATCTCTCTCTCCAGTACACATCAGCTCTGACCTATGATGCGGTCCAGGTTATGACTGAAGCGTTCCGGACACTCACCAAGCAGCGGATCGACTTCAGTCGTCGTGGCAATAACGGGGACTGTCTGGCCAATCCAGCAGTGCCCTGGTCTCAGGGGGTGGAGATAGAACGCGCTCTCAAACAGGTTACCATAGAAACAGCTGTTAGCTTGTTTTAGTGTCTTCAATGATCTTGTCTGTTGTGTAGTTTTATGTGGATGGGGTAAAATACTGGGTATTTGTGGTGTGTCTGTGTGTCTCTCTGTGTGTGTGTGTGTGTGTGTGTGTGTGTGTGTTGTGTGTGTGTGTGTGTGTGTGTGTGTGTGTGTGTGTGTGTGTGTGTGTGTGTGTGTGTGTGTGTGTGTGTGTGTGTGTGTGTGTGTGTGTGTAGGTGCGTGTGGATGGGCTGACGGGTAATATCCAGTTTGACCAGTATGGTAAAAGAGTCAACTACTCCGTCAACGTGATGGAACTGAAGAACACTGGACCAGTTAAGGTACAGCCAATCAGCATTCACCAGCCCAGTCACTTCCTTATGATCAGCCAATCAGCATTCACCATCCCAGTCACTTCCTTACGATCAGCTAATCAGCATTCACCAGCACACTCACTTCCTTACAATGAGCCAATCAGTATTCACCAGCCTAGTCACTTCCTTACAATCAGCCAATCGTAGCCCTTACAGAGTCACATCAGCACACCAATTGGCCTTTCTCTCATTTCCGGGTTGGGACATCCGTTTTGGGGAAAATCTGGAAAATCCTATATCCGGCATATGGCCTTTTCTCAGTAGACAAGTCCTGTTGTAGCGTACCTCTTTGTTCGAATTCGAGAGAAAAAACTGCTGTATCTAAATCCTCTTTGAAGTCAACCCGAGTTGGGCTAGCTTGAATTATGTTCCCACTGCCTCCACAATAGAAATGATGTCATGTTGCTAGTTAGACAATGCTTCAGTAATGTTGCTAACTAGCTAGAAATTGTAGAAAGTCGTTTGTCTACAACTAGCTAGCTAGCAAGATGTTGAAGAAAGAATTTACCCTCACCACGCTGTAACTAACGTTACCCCATACTCCCCATGCTAGCTAGCTAAACGTTTAGCTTAATCGCTAGCATAACAGGATAGTTAGCTAGCTTAATTTCCAACCTTGCTTGCCATGGCCACAGCTAGCCAAATGTTTAGCTTGCTAGCTAGCAAAACGGTTAGCGTCATCGCACAGCTAGCTAGATTCCTAACCTTGCTTGCCTTGGGATTGGCTATTAGCTAGCAGGCTGAACAAACACACCAGAGGACAGGTTTGATAGGATGTAGCTAGCTAGCTTTCAATCCCTGCTAACTTATGTTAGCTAGCAAGCGTGTTTCAACTCTGATTTGCAAGCTAACGTTAGCTAGCTATAATAATAATAATAATATGCCATTTAGCAGACGCTTTTATCCAAAGCGACTTACAGTCATGCGTGCATACATTTTTTTGTGTATGGGTGGTCCCGGGATCGAACCCACTA
>NW_028156331.1:132500-150000 GCF_964263955.1 Coregonus lavaretus
GGATGTGTATAGTGTTTGCCTATATCGGTGTGAGCGTGGTGCTGTTCCTGGTGAGCCGGTTCAGCCCGTATGAATGGCACATGGAGGAGTACGAGGATGGCCAGTTGCCCACCAGCGAGTCCTCTAATGAGTTTGGGATCTTTAACTCTCTGTGGTTCTCTCTAGGAGCCTTTATGCAGCAAGGCTGTGATATCTCCCCAAGGTTGGTGTCCTGTTGCTAGGTAACGTGGCTCGCTGTGTTGGCAGCCCCCCTTCCTCCTGGAGCTGGTGTTTATATGCTGACCTCACTTCCTGCTGCTTACGCTAACCCTGACCTCTGACCTCTAGCCGCTAGCTTTAACCCCGACCTCTAGCTTCTAGCTCTAATGCTAACTGATTCTAGCGTTAGCTCTAATGCTAACTGATTCTAGCCACTAGCTCTAATGCTAACTGATTCTAGCCACTAGCTCTAATGCTAACTGATTCTAGCCGTTAGCTCTAATGCTAACTGATTCTAGCCACTAGCTCTAATGCTAACTGATTCTAGCGTTAGCTCTAATGCTAACTGATTCTAGCCACTAGCTCTAATGCTAACTGATTCTAGCCACTAGCTCTAATGCTAACTGATCCTAGCTGTTAGCTCTAATGCTAACTGATTCTAGCCACTAGCTCTAATGCTAACTGATTCTAGCTGCTAGCTCTAATGCTAACTGATTCTAGCCACTAGCTCTAATGCTAACTGATTCTAGCGTTAGCTCTAATGCTAACTGATTCTAGCCACTAGCTCTAATGCTAACTGATTCTAGCCACTAGCTCTAATGCTAACTGATCCTAGCTGTTAGCTCTAATGCTAACTGATTCTAGCCACTAGCTCTAATGCTAACTGATTCTAGCCACTAGCTCTAATGCTAACTGATCCTAGCTGTTAGCTCTAATGCTAACTGATTCTAGCCACTAGCTCTAATGCTAACTGATCCTAGCTGTTAGCTCTAATGCTAACTGATTCTAGCCGTTAGCTCTAATGCTAACTGATTCTAGCTGCTAGCTCTAATGCTAACTGATTCTAGCTGTTAGCTCTAATGCTAACTGATTCTAGCCGTTAGCTCTAATGCTAACTGATTCTAGCTGCTAGCTCTCCTAAACAACTTTCCCTGTGTCTCAGTCCATCCAGACAACTGATCAGAAGAGAGGAGGTAGTTTAGGGTGTTAGGGTTTAGGGGTTAAGAAGTAGGGGTTAGGGTGGCTGGGTTAGGGTGGCTGGGTACGTTTAACAGTTAATATCATCTAACCTGGAACTTCACATCAGTAGAGAGAGGAGAGGAGAAGAGAGGAGAGGAGAGGAGAGGAGAGGAGAGGAGAGGAGAGGAGAGGAGAGGAGAGGAGAGGAGAGGAGAGGAGAGGAGAGGAGAGGAGAAAGGAGGAGAGGAGAGGAGAGGAGAAGCAGAGAGGAGAGGAGAAGAGAGGAGAAGCAGAGAGGAGAGGAGAGGAGAGGAGAGAGGAGAGGAGAGGAGAGGAGAGGAGAGGATAACAGAGGAGAAGCAGAGAGGAGAGGAGAGGAGAGGAGAAGCGGAGAGGAGAAGCGGAGAGGATAAGAGAGGAGAGGAGAGGAGAGGATAACAGAGGAGAAGCAGAGAGGAGAGGAGAGGAGAGGAGAAGCGGAGAGGAGAAGCGGAGAGGATAAGAGAGGAGAGGATAAGAGAGGAGAGGAGAGGAGAGGAGAGGAGAGGAGAGGAGAGGAGAAGCGGAGAGGAGAGGAGAGGAGAAAGGAGGGGAGGAGAAGAGAGGAGAGGAGAGGAGAGGAGAGGAGAGGAGAGGAGAGGAGAGGAGAGGAGAAAAGAGGAGAGGAGAGGAGGAGAAAAGAGGAGAAGAGAAGAGGAGAGGAGGAGAAAAGAGGAGAAAAGAGGAGAGGAGAGGAGGAGAAAAGAGGAGAAGAGGAGAGGAGAAGAGAAGAGGAGAGGAGGAGAAAAGAGGAGAAAATAGGAGAGAAGAGGAGGAGAGGAGAGGACAGGAGAAGAGAAGAGGAGAGGAGAAGAGGGGAGGGGAGGAGACGAGGACCACCACATAACCACAGGTCAGGGGTCAGAGGTCAAAGGTCAGGTTAGCATATATCCACCACCCTGGGGCCGTCAATGCATGATGTCACTTCCTTTTCCTGCCTCTTGGAGGGGTACCGTGTTTTTGCTGCATATTCCCGTTTCTCTACTTCGCTACGGGTCTACCAGGCTACATCTCTCTCTCTGTCTCTCTCTCTCTCTCTCTCTCTCTCTCTCTCTCTCTCTCTCTCTCTCTCGCTCTCTCCCTCTCTCTCTCTCTCTCTCTCTCTCTCTCTCTCTCTCTCTCTCTCTCTCTCTCTCTCTCTCTCTGGTGCGGCGCACAATTGGCCCAGCGTCGTCCGGGTTTGGCCGGTGTAGGCCGTCATTGTAAATAAGAATTTGTTCTTAACTGACTTGCCTAGTTAAATAAAGGTAAAAAATAAAAAAAATAATAAATAAATAAACAACACTGCTGTGTGGTGGTGGTTCTGACTGTGTGGTTATCTCCCCAGGTCTCTATCATCAGGGTATATAGTAGGTAGTGTGGTGGTGGTTCTGACTGTGTGGTTATCTCCCCAGGTCTCTATCATCAGGGTATATAGTAGGTAGTGTGGTGGTGGTTCTGACTGTGTGGTTATCTCTCCAGGTCTCTATCATCAGGGTATATAGTAGGTAGTGTGGTGGTGGTTCTGACTGTGTGGTTATCTCCCCAGGTCTCTATCATCAGGGTATATAGTAGGTAGTGTGGTGGTGGTTCTGACTGTGTGGTTATCTCCCCAGGTCTCTATCATCAGGGTATATAGTAGGTAGTGTGGTGGTGGTTCTGACTGTGTGGTTATCTCCCCAGGTCTCTATCATCAGGGTATATAGTAGGTAGTGTGGTGGTGGTTCTGACTGTGTGGTTATCTCCCCAGGTCTCTATCATCAGGGTATATAGTAGGTAGTGTGGTGGTGGTTCTGACTGTGTGGTTATCTCCCCAGGTCTCTATCATCAGGGTATATAGTAGCTAGTGTGGTGGTGGTTCTGACTGTGTGGTTATCTCCCCAGGTCTCTATCATCAGGGTATATAGTAGGTAGTGTGGTGGTGGTTCTGACTGTGTGGTTATCTCTCCAGGTCTCTATCATCAGGGTATATAGTAGGTAGTGTGGTGGTGGTTCTGACTGTGTGGTTATCTCCCCAGGTCTCTATCATCAGGGTATATAGTAGGTAGTGTGGTGGTGGTTCTGACTGTGTGGTTATCTCCCCAGGTCTCTATCATCAGGGTATATAGTAGGTAGTGTGGTGGTGGTTCTGACTGTGTGGTTATCTCCCCAGGTCTCTATCATCAGGGTATATAGTAGGTAGTGTGGTGGTGGTTCTGACTGTGTGGTTATCTCCCCAGGTCTCTATCATCAGGGTATATAGTAGGTAGTGTGGTGGTGGTTCTGACTGTGTGGTTATCTCTCCAGGTCTCTATCATCAGGGTATATAGTAGGTAGTGTGGTGGTGGTTCTGACTGTGTGGTTATCTCCCCAGGTCTCTATCATCAGGGTATATAGTAGCTAGTGTGGTGGTGGTTCTGACTGTGTGGTTATCTCCCCAGGTCTCTATCATCAGGGTATATAGTAGGTAGTGTGGTGGTGGTTCTGACTGTGTGGTTATCTCTCCAGGTCTCTATCATCAGGGTATATAGTAGGTAGTGTGGTGGTGGTTCTGACTGTGTGGTTATCTCCCCAGGTCTCTATCATCAGGGTATATAGTAGGTAGTGTGGTGGTGGTTCTGACTGTGTGGTTATCTCTCCAGGTCTCTATCATCAGGGTATATAGTAGGTAGTGTGGTGGTGGTTCTGACTGTGTGGTTATCTCCCCAGGTCTCTATCATCAGGGTATATAGTAGGTAGTGTGGTGGTGGTTCTGACTGTGTGGTTATCTCCCCAGGTCTCTATCATCAGGGTATATAGTAGGTAGTGTGGTGGTGGTTCTGACTGTGTGGTTATCTCTCCAGGTCTCTATCATCAGGGTATATAGTAGGTAGTGTGGTGGTGGTTCTGACTGTGTGGTTATCTCCCCAGGTCTCTATCATCAGGGTATATAGTAGGTAGTGTGGTGGTGGTTCTGACTGTGTGGTTATCTCCCCAGGTCTCTATCATCAGGGTATATAGTAGGTAGTGTGGTGGTGGTTCTGACTGTGTGGTTATCTCTCCAGGTCTCTATCATCAGGGTATATAGTAGGTAGTGTGGTGGTGGTTCTGACTGTGTGGTTATCTCCCCAGGTCTCTATCATCAGGGTATATAGTAGGTAGTGTGGTGGTGGTTCTGACTGTGTGGTTATCTCCCCAGGTCTCTATCATCAGGGTATATAGTAGGTAGTGTGGTGGTGGTTCTGACTGTGTGGTTATCTCCCCAGGTCTCTATCATCAGGGTATATAGTAGCTAGTGTGGTGGTGGTTCTGACTGTGTGGTTATCTCCCCAGGTCTCTATCATCAGGGTATATAGTAGGTAGTGTGGTGGTGGTTCTGACTGTGTGGTTATCTCCCCAGGTCTCTATCATCAGGGTATATAGTAGGTAGTGTGGTGGTGGTTCTGACTGTGTGGTTATCTCCCCAGGTCTCTATCATCAGGGTATATAGTAGGTAGTGTGGTGGTGGTTCTGACTGTGTGGTTATCTCCCCAGGTCTCTATCAGGGCGTATAGTAGGAGGTGTCTGGTGGTTCTTCACTCTAATCATCATCTCCTCCTACACGGCCAACCTGGCTGCCTTCCTCACTGTGGAGAGGATGGTTTCTCCTATAGAGGGAGCAGAGGACCTGGCTAAACAGACTGAGATCGCCTACGGGACCCTGGACTCTGGCTCTACCAAGGAGTTTTTTAGGGTGGGTCACACACCACACCACACCACACCACCACAACACCACAACACACCACACCACACCACCACACCACCACACCACCACACCACACCACCACAACACCACAACACACCACACCACCACAC
Organism: Coregonus lavaretus; assembly: GCF_964263955.1. Taxonomy (NCBI): domain Eukaryota; kingdom Metazoa; phylum Chordata; class Actinopteri; order Salmoniformes; family Salmonidae; genus Coregonus; species Coregonus lavaretus. The sequence continues at coordinate 137,490 of NW_028156331.1, forward strand.
CACACCACCACACACCACACCACACCACCACAACACCACAACACACCACACACCACACCACCACACCACACCACCACACCACACCACACCACCACACCACACCACACCCCACCACCACACCACACCACACCACCACACCACACACCACACCACCACACCACCACACCACACCACCACACACCACACCACACCACACCACACCACCACACCACACCACCACAACACACCACACCACCACACCACACCACCACACCACACCACCACAACACCACAACACACCACACCACACCACCACACCACCACACCACACCACCACAACACCACAACACACCACACCACACCACCACACACCACACCACACCACCACAACACCACAACACACCACACACCACACCACCACAGCACCACACCACACCACACCACCACACCACACCACCACACCACCACACCACACCACACCCCACCACCACACCACACCACCACACCACACCACCACACCACCACACCACCACACCACACCACCACACACCACACCACACCACCACACCACCACACCACACCACACCACACACCACCACACCACCACACCACACCACACCACCACACCACACCACCACGCCACGCCACCACACCAAACCACCACCACACCACCACACCACACCACACCACCACACACCACACCACACCACCACACCACACCACACCACCACACCACACCACACCACACCACACCACACCACACCACACCACACCGCACCACCACCACACCCCACCACACCACACCACCACACCACACCACCACCACACCACACCACACCACCACACCCCACCACACCACACCACACCACCACACCACCACACCGCACCACCACCACACCCCACCACACCACACCACCACACCACACCACCACCACACCACACCACACCACACCACCACACCACACCACACCACACACCACCACACCACACCACACCACACCACCACACCACACCACCACACAGACAGACAGACAGACCAGAGCAGTCAGACAGACCAGAGCAGTCAGACAGACAGACAGACAGACAGACAGACGGACCAGAGCAGTCAGACAGACAGACAGACAGACAGACAGACAGACAGACAGACAGACGGACCAGAGCAGTCAGACAGACAGACAGACAGACAGACGGACCAGAGCAGTCAGACAGACAGACAGACAGACAGACAGACGGACCAGAGCAGTTAGACAGACAGACAGACAGACAGACCAGAGCAGTCAGACAGACAGACAGACAGACAGACAGACGGACCAGAGCAGTCAGACAGACAGACAGACAGACAGACAGACAGACAGACCAGAGCAGTCAGACAGACAGACGGACCAGAGCAGTCAGACAGACTGACAGACCAGAGCAGTCAGACAGACAGACAGACAGACGGACAGACATATGGACAGACAGACAGACAGACCAGAGCAGTCAGACAGACAGACAGACAGACCAGAGCAGTCAGACAGACAGACAGACAGACAGACATATGGACAGACAGACAGACAGACAGACCAGAGCAGACAGACAGACCAGAGCAGTCAGACAGACCAGAGCAGTCAGACAGACAGACAGACATATGGACAGACAGACAGACAGACAGTCAGACAGACCAGAGCAGTTAGACAGACAGACAGACAGACAGACAGACAGACAGACAGACAGACAGACAGACAGACAGACAGACAGACGGACCAGAGCAGTCAGACAGACAGACAGACAGACAGACAGACCAGAGCAGTCAGACAGACAGACGGACCAGAGCAGTCAGACAGACAGACAGACAGACAGACAGACAGACCAGAGCAGTCAGACAGACAGACAGACCAGAGCAGTCAGACAGACAGACAGACAGACAGACAGACCAGAGCAGTTAGACAGACAGACAGACAGACAGACAGACAGACAGACAGACAGACAGACACACACACACATCAATATGGCCCTGTATCATATCACACATCAATATGGCCCTGTATCATATCACACATCAATATGGCCCTGTATCATATCACACATCAATATGGCCCTGTATCATATCACACATCAATATGGCCCTGTATCATATCACACACTCTCATACACACATCAATAAAGCGTAAAACACACATCAATACTATCAGACACATTCACATGCCTCAATGCCCTAAATTAACTGTTAGTGAAAGACTGTAACGGGTTTAGATGCTAGGAAGTAGGGGTTAGGGTGTAGGGGTTAGGGTGTAGGGGTTAGGGTGTAGGGTTTAGAGGCTAGAAAGTAGGGGTTAGGGTGTAGGGGTTAGGGTGTAGGGGTTAGGGTGTAGGGTTTAGAGGCTAGGAAGCAGGAGTTAGGGTGTAGGGGTTAGAGGCTAGGAAGCAGGGGTTAGGGTGTAGGGGTTAGGGTGTAGGGGTTAGAGTCTAGGAAGCAGGGGTTAGGGTGTAGGGGTTAGAGGCTAGGAAGCAGGGGTTAGGGTGTAGGGATTAGGGTGTAGGGGTTAGAGGCTAGGAAGCAGGGGTTAGGGTGTAGGGGTTAGGGTGTAGGGGTTAGAGGCTAGGAAGCAGGGGTTAGGGTGTAGGGGTTAGGGTGTAGGGGTTAGAGGCTAGGAAGCAGGGGTTAGGGTGTAGGGGTTAGGGTGTAGGGGTTAGAGGCTAGGAAGCAGGAGTTAGGGTGTAGGGATTAGGGTGTAGGGGTTAGAGGCTAGGAAGCAGGAGTTAGGGTGTAGGGATTAGGGTGTAGGGGTTAGAGTCTAGGAAGCAGGGGTTAGGGTGTAGGGGTTAGAGTCTAGGAAGCAGGGGTTAGGGTGTAGTTCTAAATGTAAATATGTTTTATGAGTAGTTGAAGACCCTAGGGTGGCAACACAAATTATAAGTGATTTCAACGGGGCTTTCTCCATTCTGATTGTTTTAAACTGTTCAATCCAACTTCAACCCCCCCCAAAATTCAGCATTTTCATCCATTTCTGTATTTCCTGTCCTTTTGTTCTCATGTCCCCACTGTGCCACGCAGGGCGGCATGACCTTTAGTTATCATGTCCCCACTGTGCCACGCAGGGCGGCATGACCTTTAGTTATCATGTCCCCACTGTGCCACGCAGGGCGGCATGACCTTTAGTTATCATGTCCCCACTGTGCCACGCAGGGCGGCATGACCTTTAGTTATCATGTCCCCACTGTGCCACGCAGGGCGGCATGACCTTTAGTTATCATGTCCCCACTGTGCCACGCAGGGCGGCATGACCTTTAGTTATCATGTCCCCACTGTGCCACGCAGGGCGGCATGACCTTTAGTTATCATGTCCCCACTGTGCCACGCAGGGCGGCATGACCTTTAGTTATCATGTCCCCACTGTGCCACGCAGGGCGGCATGACCTTTAGTTATCATGTCCCCACTGTGCCACGCAGGGCGGCATGACCTTTAGTTATCATGTCCCCACTGTGCCACGCAGGGCGGCATGACCTTTAGTTATCATGTCCCCACTGTGCCACGCAGGGCGGCATGACCTTTAGTTATCATGTCCCCACTGTGCCACGCAGGGCGGCATTACCTTTAGTTATCATGTCCCCACTGTGCCACGCAGGGCGGCATGACCTTTAGTTATCATGTCCCCACTGTGCCACGCAGGGCGGCATGACCTTTAGTTATCATGTCCCCACTGTGCCACGCAGGGCGGCATGACCTTTAGTTATCATGTCCCCACTGTGCCACGCAGGGCGGCATGACCTTTAGTTATCATGTCCCCACTGTGCCACGCAGGGCGGCATGACCTTTAGTTATCATGTCCCCACTGTGCCACGCAGGGCGGCATGACCTTTAGTTATCATGTCCCCACTGTGCCACGCAGGGCGGCATGACCTTTAGTTATCATGTCCCCACTGTGCCACGCAGGGCGGCATGACCTTTAGTTATCATGTCCCCACTGTGCCACGCAGGGCGGCATGACCTTTAGTTCTCATGTCCCCACTGTGCCACGCAGGGCGGCATGACCTTTAGTTCTCATGTCCCCACTGTGCCACGCAGGGCGGCATGACCTTTAGTTCTCATGTCCCCACTGTGCCACGCAGGGCGGCATGACCTTTAGTTATCATGTCCCCACTGTGCCACGCAGGGCGGCATGACCTTTAGTTATCATGTCCCCACTGTGCCACGCAGGGCGGCATGACCTTTAGTTATCATGTCCCCACTGTGCCACGCACGTAAGGACATCAGTCAATCATTTCTACCATTTCACTGAGTTACACTTCATAGAAGGACATCAGTCAATTGAAATAAATTCATTAGGCCCTAATCTATGGATTTCACATGACTGGGCAGGGATGCAGCCATTGGTGGGCCTGGGAGGGTATAGACCTATCCAATGGGGAGCCAGGCCCAGCCAATCAGAATGAGTTTTCCAATGTCTGCTGCTTGACCTTGTTCTTATGAACCGCCGTCTTTGAAATTTTAAGGATGGAAGCAACCGACGCTCACTGTATCACTCTGCCAGTAAAGCCAGAATTGAACCCTTCTTTTCCTCACTCAAAACGTTCCTTTTCAACTCTTTTGGCATGGTCAATAGTTATGTTTTGATTAATATTCCTTTTGAGGTACTATTAGCACGGGTTCTAGCATTTATTTGCATATTTCCGTTAGGGTATGCCTTCTCTGTGAACTGACTCCTTCTAAACAATTTAAAAAAAAAAAAACTTTGGCAAAGAGTATCTACAAAATGCAGTCCACTCTGTTTGTTACAGATTGTAGTTTTGGAAACAGAAAACTGTATGGAGATTTTGCAGAATGTCATCCAAAACAAGTCAGACATTGAAATACCTTTATAGAAGGTAAAGTAAAAACCCAAAACGGTCTGTGTATCAAAACCTGTATATAGTCAAATACACTGGTCCATGTATCAAAACCTGTATATAGTCAAATACAGTATACCGTTCTACCCTAGGGTGTAGTTCTAATGTGTTTAGATGTGGCAGGTAGAGGGGTTAGGGTGTAGTTCTAATGTGTTTAGATGTGGCAGGTAGAGGGGTTAGGGTGTAGTTCTAATGTGTTTAGATGTGTCAGGTAGAGGGGTTAGGGTGTAGTTCTAATCTGTTTAGATGTGGCAGGTGGAGGGGTTAGGGTGTAGTTCTAATGTGTTTAGATGTGTCAGGTAGAGGGGTTAGGGTGTAGTTCTAATGTGTTTAGATGTGTCAGGTAGAGGGGTTAGGGTGTAGTTCTAATGTGTTTAGATGTGTCAGGTAGAGGGGTTAGGGTGTAGTTCTAATGTGTTTAGATGTGGCAGGTAGAGGGGTTAGGGTGTAGTTCTAATGTGTTTAGATGTGGCAGGTAGAGGGGTTAGGGTGTAGTTCTAATGTGTTTAGATGTGGCAGGTAGAGGGGTTAGGGTGTAGTTCTAATGTGTTTAGATGTGGAGGGGTTAGGGTGTAGTTCTAATGTGTTTAGATGTGGCAGGTAGAGGGGTTAGGGTGTAGTTCTAATGTGTTTAGATGTGTCAGGTAGAGGGGTTAGGGTGTAGTTCTAATGTGTTTAGATGGTAGAGGGGTTAGGGTGTAGTTCTAATGTGTTTAGATGTGTCAGGTAGAGGGGTTAGGGTGTAGTTCTAATGTGTTTAGATGTGCCAGGTAGAGGGGTTAGGGTGTAGTTCTAATGTGTTTAGATGGTAGAGGGGTTAGGGTGTAGTTCTAATGTGTTTAGATGTGCCAGGTAGAGGGGTTAGGGTGTAGTTCTAATGTGTTTAGATGGTAGAGGGGTTAGGGTGTAGTTCTAATGTGTTTAGATGTGGCAGGTAGAGGGAGGGGTTAGGGTGTAGTTCTAATGTGTTTAGATGTGGAGGGGTTAGGATGTAGTTCTAATGTGTTTAGATGTGGCAGGTAGAGGGAGGGGTTAGGGTGTAGTTCTAATGTGTTTAGATGGGGCAGGTAGAGGGGTTAGGGTGTAGTTCTAATGTGTTTAGATGTGGAGGGGTTAGGGTGTAGTTCTAATGTGTTTAGATGGTAGAGGGGTTAGGGTGTAGTTCTAATGTGTTTAGATGTGGCAGGTAGAGGGAGGGGTTAGGGTGTAGTTCTAATGTGTTTAGATGTGTCAGGTAGAGGGGTTAGGGTGTAGTTCTAATGTGTTTAGATGTGCCAGGTAGAGGGAGGGGTTAGGGTGTAGTTCTAATGTGTTTAGATGTGGCAGGTAGAGGGGTTAGGGTGTAGTTCTAATGTGTTTAGATGTGTCAGGTAGAGGGGTTAGGGTGTAGTTCTAATGTGTTTAGATGTGTCAGGTAGAGGGGTTAGGGTGTAGTTCTAATGTGTTTAGATGTGGCAGGTGGAGGGGTTAGGGTGTAGTTCTAATGTGTTTAGATGTGGCAGGTAGAGGGGTTAGGGTGTAGTTCTAATGTGTTTAGATGTGGAGGGGTTAGGGTGTAGTTCTAATGTGTTTAGATGTGGCAGGTAGAGGGGTTAGGGTGTAGTTCTAATGTGTTTAGATGGTAGAGGGGTTAGGGTGTAGTTCTAATGTGTTTAGATGTGTCAGGTAGAGGGGTTAGGGTGTAGTTCTAATGTGTTTAGATGTGCCAGGTAGAGGGGTTAGGGTGTAGTTCTAATGTGTTTAGATGGTAGAGGGGTTAGGGTGTAGTTCTAATGTGTTTAGATGTGCCAGGTAGAGGGGTTAGGGTGTAGTTCTAATGTGTTTAGATGTGGAGGGGTTAGGATGTAGTTCTAATGTGTTTAGATGTGGCAGGTAGAGGGGTTAGGGTGTAGTTCTAATGTGTTTAGATGTGGCAGGTAGAGGGAGGGGTTAGGGTGTAGTTCTAATGTGTTTAGATGTGGAGGGGTTAGGATGTAGTTCTAATGTGTTTAGATGTGGCAGGTAGAGGGAGGGGTTAGGGTGTAGTTCTAATGTGTTTAGATGGGGCAGGTAGAGGGGTTAGGGTGTAGTTCTAATGTGTTTAGATGTGGAGGGGTTAGGGTGTAGTTCTAATGTGTTTAGATGGTAGAGGGGTTAGGGTGTAGTTCTAATGTGTTTAGATGTGGCAGGTAGAGGGAGGGGTTAGGGTGTAGTTCTAATGTGTTTAGATGTGTCAGGTAGAGGGGTTAGGGTGTAGTTCTAATGTGTTTAGATGTGCCAGGTAGAGGGAGGGGTTAGGGTGTAGTTCTAATGTGTTTAGATGTGGCAGGTAGAGGGGTTAGGGTGTAGTTCTAATGTGTTTAGATGGGGCAGGTGGAGGGGTTAGGGTGTAGTTCTAATGTGTTTAGATGTGGCAGGTAGAGGGAGGGGTTAGGGTGTAGTTCTAATGTGTTTAGATGTGGCAGGTAGAGGGGTTAGGGTGTAGTTCTAATGTGTTTAGATGTGTCAGGTAGAGGGGTTAGGGTGTAGTTCTAATGTGTTTAGATGTGCCAGGTAGAGGGGTTAGGGTGTAGTTCTAATGTGTTTAGATGTGGCAGGTAGAGGGGTTAGGGTGTAGTTCTAATGTGTTTAGATGTGGCAGGTAGAGGGGTTAGGGTGTAGTTCTAATGTGTTTAGATGGGGCAGGTAGAGGGGTTAGGGTGTAGTTCTAATGTGTTTAGATGGGTAGAGGGGTTAGGGTGTAGTTCTAATGTGTTTAGATGTGGCAGGTAGAGGGGTTAGGGTGTAGTTCTAATGTGTTGTCTCTCAACAGAGGTCGAAGATAGCGCTGTTTGACAAGATGTGGCAGTACATGAAGTCAGCGGAGCCGTCCCCGTTTGTGAAGAAGACAGCGGAGGGGGTGCTGAGAGTCAGGAAGTCCAAGGGGAAGTACGCGTACCTTCTGGAGTCCACCATGAACGAGTACATCGAGCAGAGGAAACCCTGCGACACCATGAAGGTGGGAGGGAACCTGGACTCTAAAGGATACGGCATCGCCACGCCTAAAGGATCCCCATTAAGGTGGGTGAGATAGTATAACAATATGTCCCCTAATGTTGTTATAGTATCTTACCTACCCTGATGACCTGATACACAGTGGTCTGTATACAGGCTAGTATAGTATAGTATAGTATAGTATAGTATAGTATAGTATAGTATAACAATATGTCCCCTAATGTTGTTATAGTATCTTACCTACCCTGATGATCTGATACACAGTGGTCTGTATACAGGCTAGTATAGTATAGTATAGTATAGTATAGTATAGTATAGTATAGTATAACAATATGTCCCCTAATGTTGTTATAGTATCTTACCTACCCTGATGATCTGATACACAGTGGTCTGTATACAGGCTAGTATAGTATAGTATAGTATAGTATAGTATAGTATAGTATAGTATAGTATAGTATAGTATAGTATAACAATATGTCCCCTAATGTTGTTATAGTATCTTACCTACCCTGATGATCTGATACACAGTGGTCTGTATACAGGCTAGTATAGTATAGTATAATATAGTATAGTATAGTATAGTATAGTATAGTATAGTATAACAATATGTCCCCTAATGTTGTTATAGTATCTTACCTACCCTGATGACCTGATACACAGTGGTCTGTATACAGGCTAGTATAGTATAGTATAGTATAGTATAGTATAGTATAACAATATGTCCCCTAATGTTGTTATAGTATCTTACCTACCCTGATGATCTGATACACAGTGGTCTGTATACAGGCTAGTATAGTATAGTATAGTATAGTATAGTATAGTATAGTATAGTATAGTATAGTATAGTATAGTATAACAATATGTCCCCTAATGTTGTTATAGTATCTTACCTACCCTGATGATCTGATACACAGTGGTCTGTATACAGGCTAGTATAGTATAGTATAGTATAGTATAGTATAGTATAGTATAGTATAGTATAGTATAGTATAACAATATGTCCCCTAATTTTGTTATAGTATCTTACCTACCATACATAGTATAGTATAGTATAGTATAGTATAGTATAGTATAGTATAGTATATTATAGTATAATATAGTATAGTATAGTGTAGTATAGTATAGTATAGTATAGCATATTATAGCATAGTATAGTATAGTATAGTATAGTATAACAATATGTCCCTAATGCTGTTATAGTATCTTACCTACCTTACCTAGTATAGTATAGTATAGTATAGTATATTATAGTATAGTACGGTATAGTATAGTATAGTATATTATAGTATAGTATAGTATAGTATAGTATAGTATGGTATGGTATAGTATAGTATAGTATAGCATATTATAGCATAGTATATTATAGTATAGTATAGTATGTCATAGTATAGTATAGTATAGTATAGTATAGTATAGTATAGTATAACAATATGTCCCTAATGCTGTTATAGTATCTTACATGACCTGATACACAGTGGTTTATATTAGTATAGTGTAGTATAATATAGTATAGTATAGTAATCCCCATCACCTGTAAGCCTAGGGAAGACTACACTACCCATAGTCCTTAGTGGCTGGCCACAGGACTACACTACCCATAGTTCTTAGTGGCTGGTCACAATAAACCCCTGCAGTACCTAGGGATGGCCTTCAGACCAATAGTTTTCTTGCTTCTTCCTGATTGGCTGAAGAGAGAATGTTGTCGATATTGCCTGGGTTGACACTGTGGGTCATATTATTATGATTATTATTATATACACCTGTTTATCACTGGATCATATTATGATTATGATTATTATTATATAGACCTGTTTATTACTGGATCATATTATTATTATGATTATTATTATATACACCTGTTTATCACTGGATCATATTATGATTATTATGATTTTTATTATGATTATTATTATATAGACTTGTTTATTACCGGATCATATTATTATTATTATTATTATTATATAGACCTGTTTATTACCGGATCATATTATTATTATTATTATTATTATATAGACCTGTTTATTACCGGATCATATTGTTATTATTATAATATAGACCTGTTTATTACTGGCTATAGCCCAGGCATGTATATTATATTACCGTATTATGATAGCCCTCTGTCCACTAGCCTTTAGCCACCTGTCCAATAACAGAGCCTGGTACATTATGCTAAGCTAATTGCTAATGCTGATTTACAGGATTACACTAATCCTGGTGCTAATGCTAACGGTTGTAGTAATATTAAGGTTAAGGCTAATTGCTAACAGTAATGGTAATATCTAAGGTTAAGGCTAACTGCTAAGGACCAGCTCGGGGAACAGACCTGTCACATCATCCTGTCTCACCAGTGTGTTTTATCTATCGTTGGTAGAAATGCAGTGAACCTGGCCGTGTTAAAACTGAATGAGCAGGGCCTGTTGGACAAACTGAAAAATAAATGGTGGTACGACAAGGGAGAGTGTGGCAGCGGAGGAGGAGAAAGCAAGGTTAGCCCCGCCCCCAGCCGCCAGCAGGCCACAGACTGGTAACTAAGGCCAGGGAGTAAGCAGCACACACAAGCAGCACACACACCTCACCCCTGGGATTCTGGAGGTAATGACCTCCTTCAATGGATCAGGGTCCCTCACCCCTGGGATTCTGGAGGTAATGACCTCCTTCAATGGATCAGGGTCCCTCACCCCTGGTATTCTGGAGACAATGACCTCCTTCAATGGATCAGGGTCATTGATTGATTGATTGATTTTATTTGGCAGTTAAAAAAAGAATATATACACAGACCATAGAGCTATGTGAAGTAGAGAGGCTGTGCTCTGTGTCTGCTGCTTACTCAGGGTGATGCGTTGGTGCCTATCTGTCTGGTTGAGCTCTATGTTCAGCCAGGACACGTAGCGCAACAAGGCCTATCGCCAACTCAATTAGACAACACACAGGAAGCTACATAAGGCTTAATAACAGCTGTTCTAGGGAGGCAGGAAGCTACATAAGGCTACATAACAGCTGTATGTCATGAAATAATAACATAACATAACATAGCTAATGTTATTTATGTTATTCCCCGTGCCGTGTGAAGAGTGCCAGTAAACCTAGCGGTGTTGAAACTCAGTGAACAAGGAGTCTTAGACAAGCTAAAGAACAAGTGGTGGTACGATAAAGGTGAATGTGGAACCAAGGACTCTGGAAGTAAGGTCAGTCACAGTGGGACACACACACACTGTACACACACTGTCTGTGTCAGTCCGGCTAGTATGTGGTGCCGTTTATAAAGATAGATTTATCAGGTCACATCTAAAATGTCCTCATAAATCAGATGTCCTTATAAATCAGATGTCCTTATAAATCAGATGTCCTTATAAATCAGATGTCCTTATAAATCAGATTGTAAAACATTTAGATGGTACAACTTTACAAACGACACCCCATAGGCTAGCAGGGTAAATAAAGGTGTGGTTTGAGTTGATGAGACTGCATCGCTGTTCACATGTATTACTGTTTAACACAGAACACACCACATTACTACACACTGTCTACACACACACAACCAGTATGCAACATTTCCCTTCATAGGATGCCCGGAGGCAAAGTCAGTAATATCCGTAGGGTGATTGGTTGAGCCATCTTGGTCACTCCGGACCCTTAACAAAACACTAAACATGGCAGACCATTTCTCTTCTCCTAACCCTAACCCTAACCCTTAACAGACCATTTCTCTTCTCCTAACCCTAACCCTAACCCTAACCCTTAACAGACCATTTCTCTTCTCCTAACCCTAACCCTTAACAGACCATTTCTCTGGAATCAGTAGGAACCTCCAACTGCAATGGCAGTGAAAAGACGGATCTAAGATTCCCCCACAGTAACATTGCCACCCAGGTGGGCTTGCTAGCTAGCTACAGGGTTATCTTCAAATGAAAAGACCAATCTAAGATTCCCCCACAGTAACATTGCCACCCAGGTGGGCTTGCTAGCTAGCTACAGGGTTATCTTAAAATGAAAAGACCAATCTAAGATCCCCCCACAGTAACATTGCCACCCAGCTGGGCTTGCTAGCTAGCTACAGGGTTATCTTCAAATGAAAAGACCAATCTAAGATTCCCCCACAGTAACATTGCCACCCAGCTGGGCTTGCTAGCTAGCTACAGGGTGATCTTCAAATGAAAAGACCAATCTAAGATTCCCCCACAGTAACATTGCCACCCAGGTGGGCTTGCTAGCTAGCTACAGGGTGATCTTCAAATGAAAAGACCAATCTAAGATTCCCCCACAGTAACATTGCCACCCAGGTGGGCTTGCTAGCTAGCTACAGGGTTATCTTCAAATGAAAAGACCAATCTAAGATTCCCCCACAGTAACATTGCCACCCAGCTGGGCTTGCTAGCTAGCTACAGGGTTTGAGTCATCTCAGCCCTTTTCTTATGAAAGCTCATAAGTGCTCATAGATGCTAATGGTTTGGACATTTTCTACCATTCTGTTTTTTATTCAGGAGCCAGCGGGTGAGATATGATTCCACCATGGCCAACAGCAACTGGCTACGAGTTAGTTGTCAGCCAAATATGTTCAACTCATAGCTAGTTTAGGGTAGCTACTGACTGAAATGTAGCTAGCTAGCATGTTGGCTCACACTGGCCAGACAGTAGCCAACTAGCTAGCTAGCATGTTGGCTCACACTGGCCAGACAGTAGCCAACTAGCTAG
>NW_028156331.1:157500-174346 GCF_964263955.1 Coregonus lavaretus
ACACCATACTGTTATACACCATACTGTTATACACCATACTGTCATACACACCATACTGACATACACCATACTGTTATACACACCATACTGTCATACACCATACTGTTATACACACCATACTGTTATACACCATACTGTTATACACCATACTGTTATACACCATACTGTCATACACCATATTGTCATACACCATACTGTCATACACCATACTGTCATACACCATACTGTTATACACCATACTGTCATACACCATACTGTTATACACCATACTGTCATACACCATACGTCATACACCATACTGTCATACACCATACTGTTATACACCATACTGTCATACACCATACTGTCATACAACATACTGTTATACACCATACTGTTATACACCATACTGTCATACACCATACTGTCATACACACCATACTGTCATACACCATACTGTTATACACCATACTGTCATACGCACCATACTGTTATACACCATACTGTTATACACCATACTGTCATACACACCATACTGTCATACACACCATACTGTTATACACCATACTGTTATACACCATACTGTTATACACACCATACTGTCATACACCATACTGTCATACACCATACTGTTATACACCATACTGTTATACACCATACTGTCATACACACCATACTGACATACACCATACTGTTATACACACCATACTGTCATACACCATACTGTTATACACCATACTGTCATACACCATACTGTTATACACCATACTGTCATACACCATACTGTCATACACCATACTGTTATACACCATACTGTTATACACCATACTGTCATACACAGCATACTGTCATACACACCATACTGTTATACACCATACTGTCATACGCACCATACTGTTATACACCATACTGTCATACACACCATACTGTCATACACCATACTGTCATACATCATACTGTTATACACCATACTGTTATACACCATACTGTCATACACACCATACTGTCATACACACCATACTGTTATACACCATACTGTCATACGCACCATACTGTTATACACCATACTGTTATACACCATACTGTCATACACACCATACTGTCATACACACCATACTGTTATACACCATACTGTTATACACCATACTGTTATACACACCATACTGTCATACACCATACTGTCATACACCATACTGTTATACACCATACTGTTATACACCATACTGTCATACACCATACTGTTATACACCATACTGTCATACACCATACTGTCATACACCATACTGTTATACACCATACTGTCATACACCATACGTCATACACCATACTGACATACACCATACTGACATACACCATACTGTCATACAACATACTGTTATACACCATACTGTTATACACCATACTGTCATACACCATACTGTCATACACACCATACTGTCATACACCATACTGTCATACGCACCATACTGTTATACACCATACTGTTATACACCATACTGTCATACACACCATACTGTCATACACCATACTGTCATACACACCATACTGTTATACACCATACTGTCATACACCATACTGTTATACACCATACTGTTATACACCATACTGTCATACACACCATACTGACATACACCATACTGTTATACACACCATACTGTCATACACCATACTGTTATACACCATACTGTCATACACCATACTGTTATACACCATACTGTTATACACCATACTGTCATACGCACCATACTGTTATACACCATACTGTTATACACCATACTGTCATACACACCATACTGTCATACACACCATACTGTTATACACCATACTGTTATACACCATACTGTTATACACACCATACTGTCATACACCATACTGTCATACACCATACTGTTATACACCATACTGTTATACACCATACTGTCATACACACCATACTGACATACACCATACTGTTATACACACCATACTGTCATACACCATACTGTCATACACCATACTGTTATACACCATACTGTCATACACCATACTGTCATACACCATACTGTTATACACCATACTGTCATACACCATACGTCATACACCATACTGACATACACCATACTGACATACACCATACTGTCATACAACATACTGTTATACACCATACTGTTATACACCATACTGTCATACACCATACTGTCATACACACCATACTGTCATACACCATACTGTCATACGCACCATACTGTTATACACCATACTGTTATACACCATACTGTCATACACACCATACTGTCATACACCATACTGTCATACACACCATACTGTTATACACCATACTGTCATACACCATACTGTTATACACCATACTGTTATACACCATACTGTCATACACACCATACTGACATACACCATACTGTTATACACACCATACTGTCATACACCATACTGTTATACACCATACTGTCATACACCATACTGTTATACACCATACTGTTATACACCATACTGTCATACGCACCATACTGTTATACACCATACTGTTATACACCATACTGTCATACACACCATACTGTCATACACACCATACTGTTATACACCATACTGTTATACACCATACTGTTATACACACCATACTGTCATACACCATACTGTCATACACCATACTGTTATACACCATACTGTTATACACCATACTGTCATACACACCATACTGACATACACCATACTGTTATACACACCATACTGTCATACACCATACTGTTATACACACCATACTGTTATACACCATACTGTTATACACCATACTGTTATACACCATACTGTCATACACCATACTGTCATACACCATACTGTCATACACCATACTGTTATACACCATACTGTCATACACCATACTGTCATACACCATACTGTTATACACCATACTGTCATACACCATACGTCATACACCATACTGTCATACACCATACTGTTATACACCATACTGTCATACACCATACTGTCATACACCATACTGTCATACAACATACTGTTATACACCATACTGTTATACACCATACTGTCATACACCATACTGTCATACACACCATACTGTCATACACCATACTGTTATACACCATACTGTCATACGCACCATACTGTTATACACCATACTGTTATACATCATACTGTCATACACACCATACTGTCATACACACCATACTGTTATACACCATACTGTTATACACCATACTGTTATACACACCATACTGTCATACACCATACTGTCATACACCATACTGTTATACACCATACTGTTATACACCATACTGTCATACACACCATACTGACATACACCATACTGTTATACACACCATACTGTCATACACCATACTGTTATACACCATACTGTCATACACCATACTGTTATACACCATACTGTCATACACCATACTGTCATACACCATACTGTTATACACCATACTGTTATACACCATACTGTCATACACACCATACTGTCATACACACCATACTGTTATACACCATACTGTCATACGCACCATACTGTTATACACCATACTGTCATACACACCATACTGTCATACACCATACTGTCATACACCATACTGTTATACACCATACTGTTATACACCATACTGTCATACACACCATACTGTCATACACACCATACTGTTATACACCATACTGTCATACGCACCATACTGTTATACACCATACTGTTATACACCATACTGTCATACACACCATACTGTCATACACACCATACTGTTATACACCATACTGTTATACACCATACTGTTATACACCATACTGTTATACACCATACTGTTATACACCATACTGATATACACCTTACTGTTATACACCATACTGTTATACACCATACTGTCATACACCATACTGTTATACACCATACTGTTATACACCATACTGTCATACACCATACTGTTATACACCATACTGACATACACTATACTGTCATACACCATACTGTTATACACCATACTTTCATACACCATACTGTCATACACCATACTGTTATACACACCAAACTGTCATACACCATACTGTTATACACCATACTGTCATACACTATACTGTCATACACCATACTGTCATACACCATACTGACATACACCATACTGTCATACACCATACTGACATACACCATACTGGACACAGACGTCGACATACTGCATTTACTACATACTGCATTTACTACATACTACATTTACCACGTACTACATTTACTACATATACATTTACTACATACTACATTTACTACGTACTACATTTACTACGTACTACGTTTACTACATACTGCATTTACTACATACTGCATTTACAACATACTGCATTTATACATACTACATACTGCATTTACTACATACTGCATTTACTACATTTACAACATACTGCATTTACAACATACTGCATTTACTACATTTACTACATACTACATTTACTACATACTGCATTTACTACGTACTGCATTTACTACATTTAGTACATACTGCATTTACAACATACTGCATTTACAACATACTGCATTTACAACATACTGCATTTACTACATTTACTACATACTACATTTACTACGTACTACATTTAGTACGTACTACATTTACTACATACTGCATTTACTACATACTGCATTTACAACATACTGCATTTATACATACTACATACTGCATTTACTACATACTGCATTTACTACATTTACAACATACTGCATTTACAACGTACTGCATTTACTACATTTAGTACATACTGCATTTACAACATACTGCATTTACAACATACTGCATTTACAACATACTGCATTTACTACATTTACTACATACTACATTTACTACATACTGCAATTACTACAAACTACTTTTACTACATACTACATTTACCACATACTGCATTTACTACATACAACATACTGCATTTACTACATTTACTACATACTACATTTACTACATACTGCATTTATTACATTTACTACATACTGCATTTACTACATACTGCATTTCTACATACTGCATTTACTACATACTGCATTTCTACATACTTCATGTACTACATACTACATGTAATACATACTTCATTTACTACATACTTCATTTACTACATACTGCATTTCTACATACTTCATTTACTACATAGTGCATTTCTACATACTTCATTTACTACATACTGCATTTCTACATACTTCATTTACTACATACTGCATTTACTACATACTGCATTTCTACATACTGCATTTACAACATACTGCATTTCTACATACTTCATTTACTACATACTTCATTTACTACATACTGTATTTACTACATACTACATTTACTACATACTACATTTAATACATACTTCATTTCTACATACTTCATTTACTACATACTTCATTTAATACATACTGCATTTCTACATACTTCATTTAATACATACTGCATTTCTACCTACTTCATTTACTACATACTGCATTTCTACATACTGCATTTACTACATACTACATTTAATACATACTGCATTTCTACATACTGCATTTACTACATACTTCATTTACTACATACTGCATTTCTACATACTGCATTTTCTACATACTGCATTTCTACATACTGCATTTTCTACATACTGCATTTACTACATACTGCATTTACTACATACTGCATTTCTACATACTGCATTTACTACATACTGCATTTACTACATACTGCATTTCTACATACTGCATTTTCTACATACTGCATTTACTACATACTGCATTTCTACATTTTACATATCTATATTTCTATATTTCTACAGCAGTGTGAAGTGGAGCTGACCCTGACCATTGCATTTTTTATTTTGTTTTTCTGTGTGTGTGTGTGTGTGTGTGTGTGTGTGTGTGTGTGTGTGTGTGTGTGTGTGTGTGTGTGTGTGTGTGTGTGTGTGTGTGTGTGTGTGTGTGTGTGTGTAGATGACGTTTACGGATGCCATGCGGAGTAAGGCCAGGCTGTCCATCACGGGGTCCTCTGGGGAGAACGGGCGTGTTCTGACCCCTGACTTCTCTCACCCTCCAGACTTCCCCCGAGTCCCCTACCTCCGACCAGGACTACCCATGAGCCTCAGCATGACTGACCTCTCCTGACCACTCCCTCACAGTGCCTTACAGCCAATCAGATCACAGAGAGCTGCCGGCCAACTCCACATCAACCAATCACGTTTTTTCAGAGGACTGGACTTCCTTCCCGCCCCCTTCTCTGATTGGGCAGACAGCTCTGGGCTGGTGATGTCATCACTCTTCCCCTCTAATCGCTCAAAGGAAGTGAAACCGACCAACCACGGCACACCTGTCCGTTTCCATAGCGACCAGCTCTGATTCAAGCACACGAGACTTCAGCTGCATCAGACAGGATTTTATAAATCAAGTTGATCAACTTCACGGGGGAAAAAAATATATTTTTAAAGTATTTTCAAAAACAAACAAAAGCTTCCATTTAGTAGAGTGAGTCAATATGATTGCCTGTATACTCTGGCTTCACTACTGCTCTGTACATAGGACTAGTTATAACAATAACAATAATAATAATAATAATAGTTATATTAATTTTATGAATAATACTTTTAATAATGATGATAGTAATGCTTGCGCTGAACTCTAACCCCTGTTTTCACTAGAGACCTAGTTTGACGTCTGAACCCTAACCCCCGTTTTCACTAGAGACCTAGTTTGACGTCTGAACCCTAACCCGTTTTCACTAGAGACCTAGTTTGACCTCTGAACCCTAACCCTTGTTTTCACTAGAGACCTAGTTTGACGTCTGAACCCTAATCCCTGTTTTCACTAAATACCTAGTTTGACCTCTGAACCCTAACCCTTGTTTTCATTAAAGACCTAGTTTGACCTCTAAACCCTAACCCCTGTTTTTCCTAAAGACCTAGTTTGACCCTAAAACACCAGATGGCACTGAGGCCAGAAACTAAAAAGAGACATATATGGCCCATGAACAACAGGCATACTGTATATGGCCCCATGAACAACAGGCATACTGTATATGGCCCATGAACAACAGGCATACTGTATATGGCCCATGAACAACAGACTTTTGTCTTTATATGGACAGAAGACAGTGCCATAATAGAGTGCCAATGCTAAATACAGGAGAGTGCCAAAAGGACTTGAACCAATAACCTGGTTCAGCCAAAAGGACTTGAATCAATAACAAGGGCCAGCCAAAAGAGGGACTTGAACCAATAACAAGGTCCAGCCAAAAGAGGGACTTGAACCAATAATATGGTCCAGCCAAAAGAGGGACTTGAACCAATAACCTGGTTCAGCCAAAAGAGGGACTTGAACCAATAACCTGGTTCAGCCAAAAGAGGGACTTGAACCAATAACATGGTCCAGCCAAAAGGACTTGAACTAATAACAAGGTCCAGCCAAAAGAGGGACTTGAACCAATAACCTGGTTCAGCTAAAAGGAGTTGAACCAATAACCTGGTTCAGCCAAAAGAGGGACTTGAACCAATAACCTGGTTCAGCCAAAAGAGGGACTTGAACCAATAACATGGTCCAGCCAAAAGGACTTGAACTAATAACAAGGTCCAGCCAAAAGAGGGACTTGAACCAATAACCTGGTTCAGCTAAAAGGAGTTGAACCAATAACCTGGTTCAGCCAAAAGGACTTGAACCGATAACAAGGTCCAGCCAAAAGAGGGAGTTGAACTAATAACCAGCTAACGCACAGTGACTCCCTCTAAATTCCTGATTACTTTACTACTGAACTCTGATGAAGATGATGATGATGAAGATGATATGACATATGACGATGGTGATGATGGTGATGATGATTATTATTATGATGATGTAATGGTGATGATGATAGATGATGGTGTGATGATGGTAATAATGGTGATTATTATGATGGTGATGAATATTATGATGGTGATGGTGATGATGATGATGGTGATGATGATGATGGTGATTATTATGATGGTGATGATTATTATGATGGTGATGATGGTGATGATGATAGATGATGGTGTGATGATGGTAATAATGGTGATTATTATGATGGTGATGATTATTATGATGGTGATGGTGATGATATATGATGATGGTGATGGTAATGATGATATGTTTACTGTGCACTAGAAGCAGGACTAGTAGACACATGCATGCTTATTCTCGCACCATATTTCTGTTCTGACCCAGTTGTTAGTGAGTCAGTCGGCCTCCCAGGGGCCCAACATCCCTCCCGATTAACATGCTGTATAGGTCGATATTACACACTGATTTATTACATTGATACTGATCACTTTTATATGATCTACCAAGCTGTGTTGCTCAATCTACCACCGGTTTAATGCACTGGGTGTCATGTATATAATCACTAAGAGGAGAGAGAGAGAGAGTGTGTGGGCTAGGTTAGTGTGTGTGTGTGTGTGTGTGTGTGTGTGTGTGTGTGTGTGTGTGTGTGTGTGTGTGTGTGTGTGTGTAGGGTTAGATTGAGGATGTGGGCTCAGCACAAGCAACATATATACAGACATAGATATACACTACACTAGATCAACACGGCTGTTTTCTATTCTATAATTCTATCTCTATTAAAACCAACACAATAATGCAAGGAATTACACGTATACTACTCTACTACAGACTAACGTTACCTAACCTGGACAGAACTCTGTCTGGGGACATGAAGTCACTCTCCTCTGTCTGGCGTCATGACATCACACTCTCCTCTGTCTGGCGTCATGACATCACACTCTCCTCTGTCTGGGGACATGAAGTCACTCTCCTCTGTCTGGCGTCATGAAGTCACTCTCCTCTGTCTGGGGACATGAAGTCACTCTCCTCTGTCTGGCGTCATGAAGTCACTCTCCTCTGTCTGGGGACATGAAGTCACTCTCCTCTGTCTGGCGTCATGACATCACACTCTCCTCTGTCTGGCGTCATGACATCACACTCTCTTCTGTCTAGCGTCATGACATCACTCTCCTCTGTCTGGCGTCATGACATCACACTCTCCTCTGTCTGGCGTCATGACATCACACTCTCCTCTGTCTGGCGTCATGACATCACACTCTCTTCTGTCTGGCGTCATGACATCACACTCTCTTCTGTCTGGCGTCATGACATCACTCTCTCTTCTGTCTGGCGTCATGACATCACACTCTCTTCTGTCTGGCGTCATGACATCACACTCTCTTCTGTCTGGCGTCATGACATCACACTCTCTTCTGTCTGGCGTCATGACATCACTCTCTCTTCTGTCTGGCGTCATGACATCACACTCTCTTCTGTCTGGCGTCATGACATCACACTCTCTTCTGTCTGGCGTCATGACATCACACTCTCTTCTGTCTGGCGTCATGACATCACACTCTCTTCTGTCTGGCGTCATGACATCACACTCTCTTCTGTCTGGCGTCATGACATCACACTCTCCTCTGTCTGGCGTCATGACATCACTCTCTCTTCTGTCTGGCGTCATGACATCACTCTCCTCTCTCCACACACTGCTGCCAGACAGAAGAGAAGAAGTGTGGGCCGTGTCTGAAACCTGTCTTACCTACTACCTACTAAAACTACATACTGTGTACTCATCATACTACATACTATTTAGAACAGACTGTTTAGTATAAAGGTATGCAGTAAGCAACAAATATCAACATCCTGCCCTCATCCATACTGAGAAGGCATCATCTACTAGATAAAGACCATTCTCTTCCTCAATAGTGTTCAGTGAATTCTACTAGATAAAGACCGTTCTCTTCCTCAATAGTGTTCAGTGAATTCTACTAGATAAAGACCATTCTCTTCCTCAATAGTGTTCAGTGAATTCTACTAGATAAAGACCGTTCTCTTCCTCAATAGTGTTCAGTGAATTCTACTAGATAAAGACCGTTCTCTTCCTCAATAGTGTTCAGTGAATTCTACTAGATAAAGACCATTCTCTTCCTCAATAGTGTTCAGTGAATTCTACTAGACGAAAAGCCCAAATGTGTATAACATCCAAATGTGTATAACATTTAAAAAACGACATTTTCAAATTTCACATACTATAAATGTTTTATTTTCGCATACCCATCAGCCTAATATTTAGAACCCTAGTATGGGTATTGGGACACGGCCCCCGACCTTCATGTCCTTCTTTTCAGAGTTCTATGTTCAGATAATTAGTACCTCACCTCTACAGGTGTGTGTTCTTTCTTTCCTCTACCTAAACTGTTCCTGTGTGTTTATATATAACAAGGTTATAATTAATAGTCTCAAAGCGTTTTGTAAATGGACTGTGTGCCATCGGACTGGTTTATTTTCAGGGACTGTTTTTAAATAAAGATTGCTGTTATTGATCCTGTTATCCACTGTATTTCACACAGCCACACAGACACCCACTGATGCTCACACACACACAAACACACACTCTACTCTTAGGCTGTAAATAGCTGTAGTCTGTAGCTGACAGAGTTATCAACACTATCTATCACTAGCTATCAACACCACTCTACTCTTAGGCTGTAAATAGCTGTAGTCTGTAGCTGACAGAGTTATCAACACTATCTATCACTAGCTATCAACACTATCTAACACTAGCTATCAACACCACTCTACTCTTAGGCTGTAAATAGCTGTAGTCTGTAGCTGACAGAGTTATCAACACTATCTATCACTAGCTATCAACACCACTCTACTCTTAGGCTGTAAATAGCTGTAGTCTGTAGCTGACAGAGTTATCAACACTATCTATCACTAGCTATCAACACCACTCTACTCTTAGGCTGTAAATAGCTGTAGTCTGTAGCTGACAGAGTTATCAACACTATCTATCACTAGCTATCAACACTACTCTACTCTTAGGCTGTAAATAGCTGTAGTCTGCAGTGTGTCCCTGCTGCAGCTGACAGTAAAACACTGTTAGACAATCAATATACTCTGCAGTCTACAGCAGTCAGTCACTCAGCTCCTAACCCTATCACTATCAATATACTCTGCAGTCTAGAGCAGTCAGTCACTCAGCTCCTAACCCTATCACTATCAATATACTCTGCAGTCTAGAGCAGTCAGTCACTCAGCTCCTAATCCTATCACTATCAATATACTCTGCAGTCTAGAGCAGTCAGTCACTCAGCTCCTAACCCTATCACTATCAATATACTCTGCAGTCTAGAGCAGTCAGTCACTCAGCTCCTAACCCTATCACTATCAATATACTCTGCAGTCTAGAGCGGTCAGTCACTCAGCTCCTAACCCTATCACTATCAATATACTCTGCAGTCTAGAGCAGTCAGTCAATCAGCTCCTAACCCTATCACTATCAATATACTCTGCAGTCTAGAGCAGTCAGTCACTCAGCTCCTAACCCTATCACTATCAATATACTCTGCAGTCTAGAGCAGTCAGTCACTCAGCTCCTAACCCTATCACTATCAATATACTCTGCAGTCTAGAGCAGTCAGTCACTCAGCTCCTAACCCTATCACTATCAATATACTCTGCAGTCTAGAGCGGTCAGTCACTCAGCTCCTAACCCTATCACTATCAATATACTCTGCAGTCTAGAGCAGTCAGTCACTCAGCTCCTAACCCTATCACTATCAATATACTCTGCAGTCTAGAGCGGTCAGTCAATCAGCTCCTAACCCTATCACTATCAATATACTCTGCAGTCTAGAGCGGTCAGTCACTCAGCTCCTAACCCTATCACTATCAATATACTCTGCAGTCTAGAGCGGTCAGTCACTCAGCTCCTAACCCTATCACTATCAATATACTCTGCAGTCTAGAGCAGTCAGTCACTCAGCTCCTAACCCTATCACTATCAATATACTCTGCAGTCTAGAGCGGTCAGTCAATCAGCTCCTAACCCTATCACTATCAATATACTCTGCAGTCTAGAGCGGTCAGTCACTCAGCTCCTAACCCTATCACTATCAATATACTCTGCAGTCTAGAGCAGTCAGTCACTCAGCTCCTAACCCTATCACTATCAATATACTCTGCAGTCTAGAGCAGTCAGTCACTCAGCTCCTAATCCTATCACTATCAATATACTCTGCAGTCTAGAGCAGTCAGTCACTCAGCTCCTAACCCTATCACTATCAATATACTCTGCAGTCTAGAGCAGTCAGTCACTCAGCTCCTAACCCTATCACTATCAATATACTCTGCAGTCTAGAGCGGTCAGTCACTCAGCTCCTAACCCTATCACTATCAATATACTCTGCAGTCTAGAGCAGTCAGTCAATCAGCTCCTAACCCTATCACTATCAATATACTCTGCAGTCTAGAGCAGTCAGTCACTCAGCTCCTAACCCTATCACTATCAATATACTCTGCAGTCTAGAGCAGTCAGTCACTCAGCTCCTAACCCTATCACTATCAATATACTCTGCAGTCTAGAGCAGTCAGTCACTCAGCTCCTAACCCTATCACTATCAGTATACTCTGCAGTCTAGAGCAGTCAGTCACTCAGCTCCTAACCCTATCACTATCAATATACTCTGCAGTCTAGAGCGGTCAGTCACTCAGCTCCTAACCCTATCACTATCAATATACTCTGCAGTCTAAAGCAGTCAGTCACTCAGCTCCTAACCATATCACTTATCAATATACTCTGCAGTCTAGAGCAGTCAGTCACTCAGCTCCTAACCCTATCACTATCAATATACTCTGCAGTCTAGAGCGGTCAGTCACTCAGCTCCTAACCCTATCACTATCAATATACTCTGCAGTCTAGAGCAGTCAGTCACTCAGCTCCTTACCCTATCACTATCAATATACTCTGCAGTCTAGAGCAGTCAGTCACTCAGCTCCTAACCCTATCACTATCAATATACTCTGCAGTCTAGAGCAGTCAGTCACTCAGCTCCTAACCCCTAGCAGCAGTCATCACTATCAATATACTCTGCAGTCTAGAGCAGTCAGTCACTCAGCTCCTAACCCTATCACTATCAATATACTCTGCAGTCTAGAGCAGTCAGTCACTCAGCTCCTAACCCTATCACTATCAATATACTCTGCAGTCTAGAGCAGTCAGTCACTCAGCTCCTAACCCTATCACTATCAATATACTCTGCAGTCTAGAGCAGTCAGTCACTCAGCTCCTAACCCTATCACTATCAATATACTCTGCAGTCTAGAGCAGTCAGTCACTCAGCTCCTAACCCTATCACTATCAATATACTCTGCAGTGCTAGAGCAGTCAGTCACTCAGCTCCTAACCCTATCACTATCAATATACTCTGCAGTCTAGAGCAGTCAGTCACTCAGCTCCTAACCCTATCACTATCAATATACTCTGCAGTCTAGAGCAGTCAGTCACTCAGCTCCTAACCCTATCACTATCAATATACTCTGCAGTCTAGAGCAGTCAGTCACTCAGCTCCTAACCCTATCACTATCAATATACTCTGCAGTCTAGAGCGGTCAGTCACTCAGCTCCTAACCCTATCACTATCAATATACTCTGCAGTATAGAGCAGTCAGTCACTCAGCTCCTAAACCCTATCACTATCAATATACTCTGCAGTCTAGAGCAGTCAGTCACTCAGCTCCTAACCCTATCACTATCAATATACTCTGCAGTCTAGAGCGGTCAGTCACTCAGCTCCTAACCCTATCACTATCAATATACTCTGCAGTCTAGAGCGGTCAGTCACTCAGCTCCTAACCCTATCACTATCAATATACTCTGCAGTCTAGAGCAGTCAGTCACTCAGCTCCTAACCCTATCACTATCAATATACTCTGCAGTCTAGAGCAGTCAGTCACTCAGCTCCTAACCCTATCACTATCAATATACTCTGCAGTCTAGAGCGGTCAGTCACTCAGCTCCTAACCCTATCACTATCAATATACTCTGCAGTCTAGAGCGGTCAGTCACTCAGCTCCTAACCCTATCACTATCAATATACTCTGCAGTCTAAAGCAGTCAGTCACTCAGCTCCTAACCCTATCACTATCAATATACTCTGCAGTCTAGAGCGGTCAGTCACTCAGCTCCTAACCCTATCACTATCAATATACTCTGCAGTCTAGAGCGGTCAGTCACTCAGCTCCTAACCCTATCACTATCAATATACTCTGCAGTCTAGAGCGGTCAGTCACTCAGCTCCTAACCCTATCACTATCAATATACTCTGCAGTCTAAAGCAGTCAGTCACTCAGCTCCTAACCCTATCACTATCAATATACTCTGCAGTCTAGAGCAGTCAGTCACTCAGCTCCTAACCCTATCACTATCAATATACTCTGCAGTCTAGAGCGGTCAGTCACTCAGCTCCTAACCCTATCACTATCAATATACTCTGCAGTCTAGAGCAGTCAGTCACTCAGCTCCTAACCCTATCACTATCAATATACTCTGCAGTCTAGAGCAGTCAGTCACTCAGCTCCTAACCCTATCACTATCAATATACTCTGCAGTCTAGAGCGGTCAGTCACTCAGCTCCTAACCCTATCACTATCAATATACTCTGCAGTCTAGAGCGGTCAGTCACTCAGCTCCTAACCCTATCACTATCAATATACTCTGCAGTCTAGAGCAGTCAGTCACTCAGCTCCTAACCCTATCACTATCAATATACTCTGCAGTCTAGAGCAGTCAGTCACTCAGCTCCTAACCCTATCACTATCAATATACTCTGCAGTCTAGAGCAGTCAGTCACTCAGCTCCTAACCCTATCACTATCAATATACTCTGCAGTCTAGAGCAGTCAGTCACTCAGCTCCTAACCCTATCACTATCAATATACTCTGCAGTCTAGAGCAGTCAGTCACTCAGCTCCTAACCCTATCACTATCAATATACTCTGCAGTCTAGAGCAGTCAGTCACTCAGCTCCTAACCCTATCACTATCAATATACTCTGCAGTCTAGAGCAGTCAGTCACTCAGCTCCTAACCCTATCACTATCAATATACTCTGCAGTCTAGAGCAGTCAGTCACTCAGCTCCTAACCCTATCACTATCAATATACTCTGCAGTCTAGAGCAGTCAGTCACTCAGCTCCTAACCCTATCACTATCAATATACTCTGCAGTCTAGAGCAGTCAGTCACTCAGCTCCTAACCCTATCACTATCAATATACTCTGCAGTCTAGAGCAGTCAGTCACTCAGCTCCTAACCCTATCACTATCAATATACTCTGCAGTCTAGAGCAGTCAGTCACTCAGCTCCTAACCCTATCACTATCAATATACTCTGCAGTCTAGAGCAGTCAGTCACTCAGCTCCTAACCCTATCACTATCAATATACTCTGCAGTCTAGAGCAGTCAGTCACTCAGCTCCTAACCCTATCACTATCAATATACTCTGCAGTCTAGAGCAGTCAGTCACTCAGCTCCTAACCCTATCACTATCAATATACTCTGCAGTCTAGAGCGGTCAGTCACTCAGCTCCTAACCCTATCACTATCAATATACTCTGCAGTCTAGAGCAGTCAGTCACTCAGCTCCTAACCCTATCACTATCAATATACTCTGCAGTCTAGAGCGGTCAGTCACTCAGCTCCTAACCCTATCACTATCAATATACTCTGCAGTCTAGAGCAGTCAGTCACTCAGCTCCTAACCCTATCACTATCAATATACTCTGCAGTCTAGAGCGGTCAGTCACTCAGCTCCTAACCCTATCACTATCAATATACTCTGCAGTCTAGAGCGGTCAGTCACTCAGCTCCTAACCCTATCACTATCAATATACTCTGCAGTCTAGGAGCAGTCAGTCACTCAGCTCCTAACCCTATCACTATCAATATACTCTGCAGTCTAGAGCAGTCAGTCACTCAGCTCCTAACCCTATCACTATCAATATACTCTGCAGTCTAGAGCGGTCAGTCACTCAGCTCCTAACCCTATCACTATCAATATACTCTGCAGTCTAGAAGCAGTCAGTCACTCAGCTCCTAACCCTATCACTATCAATATACTCTGCAGTCTAGAGCGGTCAGTCACTCAGCTCCTAACCCTATCACTATCAATATACTCTGCAGTCTAGAGCAGTCAGTCACTCAGCTCCTAACCCTATCACTATCAATATACTCTGCAGTCTAGAGCAGTCAGTCACTCAGCTCCTAACCCTATCACTATCAATATACTCTGCAGTCTAGAGCAGTCAGTCACTCAGCTCCTAACCCTATCACTATCAATAATACTCTGCAGTCTAGAGCAGTCAGTCACTCAGTCCTAACCCTATCACTATCAATATACTCTGCAGTCTAGAGCAGTCAGTCACTCAGCTCCTAACCCTATCACTATCAATATACTCTGCAGTCTAGAGCAGGTCAGTCACTCAGCCCTACCCCCATCATATACTCTGCAGTCTAGAGCTGTCAGTCACTCAGCTCCTAACCCTATCACTATCAATATACTCTGCAGTCTAGAGGCAGTCACTCAGCTCCTAACCCTATCACTATCAATATACTCTGCAGTCTAGAGCAGTCAGTCACTCACCTCCTAACCCTTATCACTATCAAATATACTCTGCAGTCTAGAGCAGTCAGTCACTCAGCTCCTAACCCTATCACTATCAATAATACTCTGCAGTCTAGAGCAGTCAGTCACTCAGCTCCTAACCCTATCTACTAATAAATATACTCTGCAGTCTAGAGACAGTCAGTCACACACTCCTAACCCTATCACTATCAATATACTCTGCAGTCTAGAGCGTCATCTCGGCAGCTCCTACCCTATCACTATCAATATACTCTGCAGTCTAGGCAGTATGACGCAGTCTCCTCACTCTTGAGTTCCCTAGTCTGACGTGAGTTATATACTCTGCAGTCAGAGCAGTCTTTCCTCCAGGCTCCTAACCCTATCACCATCAATATACTCTGCAGTCTAGAGCATGCAGTCTCCTCAGCCCTAACCCTATCACTATCAATATACTCTGCAGTCCCTAGAGCAG
>NW_028156330.1:0-2000 GCF_964263955.1 Coregonus lavaretus
ATACATACACTTCACGGTCAAATAGCTGCCTCTTACACAGGTGAACGTAGAGGGGGAGAAGAGAGGGGGGGGGAAGAGAGGGGGAGAAGAGAGGGGGAAGAGAGGGGGGAAGAGAGGGGAGAAGAGAGAGGGGGAAGAGAGAGGGGGAAGAGAGGGGGGGAGAGAGAGGGGGAAGAGAGGGGGAAGAGAGAGGGAGAAGAGAGGGGGGAAGAGAGAGGGAGAAGAGGGGGAAGAGAGGGGGGAAGAGAGAGGGAGAAGAGAGAGGGAGAAGAGAGGGGGAGAGAGAGGGGGGGAAGAGAGGGAGAAGAGAGGGGGGGGAAGGAGGGGGGAAGAGAGAGGGAGAGAGACATAGCACATCATAAACTGTAATTTCTATAACTTCCCATGTGGACTCAATGGAAGTGATCTCTACTCGTTGGTCTATGTGTGACTGCAGATTCAGGCCTTAGCTAGCCAGCCTGAATCAACTGTAAAAAAAAAAAAATATATATATATATATATATATATATATAGTCATTTCTGACATCGGCTTGCAGGCCTGGGTACCTGGTGTAAAATCTGTGATTGCCAAATGGTACACTATTCCCTATATGGTGCATCACTTTTGACAGAGACTTATGTGCACTGGTCAGAAATAGTGCACTAGGAGTGAATAGGGTGCCATTTGGGACCCATACCAGGACATATGTGTTGTTGGACTTGTATTGGGTAATGCCATGTCCAGTCATTATTTAACTGATCCCTTTCAGTGTTGGATTATATATTTTTATTTGGAGCAGCAGGATATATCCCTGGAAATGGACTTTTTTAGTTTCCGACATGGCACTGCAGAAAAACAAGCATGTAGCTGATACCAGATATGAATTGCATTCAAGTGAACACGAGTGTTCATTAAGACGGTGAGTGTATTGTAGTGTTGTGTGTTATTCTGATTGCATAAGATGGTGTGTGTAAGGGCCCTCCTACAAGCACACTTCACTCAGAAGTATACGCTCCAGTCCAAAAAAGTATACACTTCAGCCCTGGGAAGTGTACACTCAGAGGGAACAGAGGGTACTTGTCCTGGAGTAATCATGACTCTGACGTGGAGGGTAGAGGACTAAATATTTCTAGATATTAATATACTAAAAAGTTTGTAAAACAGTACGGGTTAGGGGATGCATAATTCCAGTAACTTTCTCAAAATAATACCCAGGTTTCCTAGAAATTCTGGTTGGAGGATCTGGATTGACTCCAGGAATATTCCAACAGGATTTCTGGAAAAAAAAATACTGTTTGTGTGTGTGTGTGTGTGTTTGTGTGTGTGTTTGTGTGTGTGTGTGTGTGTGTGTGTGTGTGTGTGTTTGTGTGTGCGTGCGTGCAATTATTTTATTTTATCACACCAATTACGTTTCCATTATATTCAATATACTATCATACAGTATCTCAGGCTGTCTTCAATTGTGTCCAAAATGGTGCCACCAGATAGCCTGTAGATGAATACTGCAGATTGTGTCATTGTTGTTGCATGGTTGGTTAACGAGATGTAACGTTGTTGTTCCTCGTTTGTTGGGAAAAAGGTCAGTGGAAATTGAAATTGAATGAGCTAAAGCTTTATTTAGCGCGAACGCTGACCCTTGAGAACGGTCCCTGAAGAGTGGGTTGGATAGAAAACAGTTTAGCTGCTCGGGAAAAACAACGGTGTGCCTTTAGATTGGAACACAGTGGCTGTGTCCCAAATATCAAGGAGTTTATTATGGTTTGCAGCTAAAAGCTGAATTGCAGTATGAAGACAAAAAAAAAGAAAAACTATCAATAGAAAATGGTTTAGCTAGCTGAAGAAAAAATAAATGGAGAGTCTCTAGCTTCAGAGAGTGCCTGCTCCTGGTGAAGGTATCTATTCTGGGTGGCAGCCAGTTGGATTGTAGTGAAGGTATCTATTCTGGGTGGCAGCCCAGTTGGATTGTAGTGAAGGTATCTATTCTGGGTGGCAGCCCAGTTGGATTGTAGTGAGGTATCTA